>NW_025765104.1:0-264546 GCF_003918875.1 Haliotis rubra
TGCATTTGTCCCTCATCCTGAGCCCTGTATGTGACACCGTCGGTAACTACTACGACAATGTATGCCAGTTGAACTGCGTTGAGTAAGTATATCCATGAAATGTTCTCACCTTCTCGAACCCTCAAATCAAAGTAGAGTATGAACTCTGAGGCTACAAGTTATAATATATTGATTGGACGCCCCTAAAGAAGAAGTTGTATAATCTTCTGAAGATTAATACTACGATTGCGTTTAAAATCGTTGTGTATTGGAATTGTAAAGACTTTGGGTTTAACATCTATACTTTTGAAAGTCATTGAAGAGAAATGAATAACGAAACAGACCAAATTGTCGTCTACATGTATTTGATATATTTGAACACAAAAACTGTTTCCTGTGGACAAGGACAATAAGATGAATAAGCGAGGAAACATGTTTTGGATGTTTGTAAATATTCATGATAAAATACATCTACCCTATGTAATCTAACTGACTTGAAGGAAGTGCATCACTGACAATTCCTCACTCTTAGCCCACGATGGACCTTTAATTTACAGGAATGCCGTCCTGGCTTCAGAGACCACCTACAGCGTCAGTGGCAACTCTTGTGTTGCTGCCAAGTAGATGACCTTCATCTTTGACCACATGGAACGTCCCCGACCGAAGTACATGTTACTTTTTCAATAAAATATGGAATCAATCCATCTGGTCTGGTTTTGATTTGTAAATATCAATGCCATTGTGAATACACATAAAGGCGTATTTGACACGACACGACAGAGTGTATTCAGTGTATGAAATAAGGCCCGTCCGACCGATCGAGACAGTCTAGATTTCTGACGGACTGTCTATATTTACAGCTTGCCAGCCCGATGGTCTGGTAAAATGTTTAGATGTTCCATACATCTGAGTAAATTCACCATATTTGGTGTGGTTAAATCCATTTTGGGCTGGTAACTGATGTGTGGCTGGAATTTTGGCTTATTTCATACACTGGTGTATTACAGAACGAGGTCAATACATCTGCATCAGTAAGGGTGGATATGTACCCCAGGCAATTCTGAAATGTTAAGTGAAGTTAGTGAACTAGGTTTACCCTCTGTAGTCTTAATTATGGTAGGCCACTGTTTGCTCCCGATCGATATTTGGCTCTTGCATGCAATATTCAAAGAGAGCAAGAGGAAGGTCGGTGGTTGTCACATCACTTTACGTAATGTCACAGCATGTCACGTCACGTCACGTTGTGTCAAATCCATTCACATCTCATTACACCACTTTTGAAAATATGTCAGTTGTCCGTCAAGACATGTTCAGGAAAGTCAGGGAGTGAGGTGGCATGGCTTTGTGTTGTCTCCAGATCTAATCCTACAGACTATGCAATTTGTCCACACGGGGAGTAAAGTATCAAAATCAATACCTTATTCCCGTCTCTTGAGTATCGAAGATACAGTCGGCACTAACACCGTCAGTGACAGCTCATGTGTTGCTGTCAGGGAGTAGATCAGCTTTATCTTCACCTATGACCCCGACCATGAAAGAAGATAATTGTTGTGAAATATTTCATGGAAACAATCCATCTGGTCACGTATAGTTTTAATATGAATCATAAATAAGACTGTCGACACGTAATATAATGTCACGCGACGTCACCTCATGTAACGTTTAGTTTTGTCCAGTCACATCTGTTCAAATCCACTAACATGGCATCACTTCTGAAATAACTTACCAATATGTCGCGTCCAAACAAAGATGTTTACATGTGTACATCATAAAGTATCTCGGTATGATAGCAAGTGTTACAAAACTGGAAGTCTGACAGCCAGTAGCCTTGACCAGATACGTTGTGTAACACGTGTAAACTTGCACGGCTCTCATTTCCGAAACTTTTAAGACACACTGCCTTTTAGGAAAGTGGTCATATGCAGCATGTTGTATTCAAATTGGGATAACACCATCGCAGTAAACTACTGATGTGTAATGTTGCATTTGAGGACTCTTTAAAAGACATTGCGTATTCAAAGGTGATTGATATGGGAAAAGAGACTGATTAATAAGTTCAATTTTAGGGCCAAAACTTAACTCTTGATCAAATAAGCAAAGTCTCACGTTTTGTCGACTTCAACTGAATTAGTTGTTGTCCTCGTCATATTCATATATAAGTTAAAGTTAATCGCATTAGTGTTTTCAGATGCAAAAAACCTTGCCGTACAAATCAAATTGTCTTTTTGCAGTTGATTCTAGGCTTTAGTGCTGCGCTCAGTTCCTATCTATCCAGCGTAAGCAAAATGACTCTCCAGTATCTATGTAGGTGCATTTGTGTGTACAACTGTTGCTAGTTTGAATGGGACCTTGTTTTAAAAACGTATGGTCCTATAAGTCACAATTACTTTTTCACGTTGGACACGTTCTTGGCCCGACGTTTCTTCTGTATAAACCACCAATGTATTTATACATTTGTAAACTGAACCAGAAACGAAACTTTGCACATTTGAAAATAATATTACGAAAAATGAGCAAGATAGGTTGAAACCCAAATAGTCATAAACACATAGCCCACACGCACCCATGCTCACGTGAAACGTTGAACCGTCATTGTGCACGTTTCTTGTTGAAATTGCGAAATATTGGAAATCGCGTGACCCCACTACAGGCGGAAGTGCAAGTGCCACATGGGTATAAAAACGGCACAGCACCGATGTTAGACATTCACATTGGGAAAAGAACACCCTTGGAAATGGCAAGACTGACAGCAGAACAACGCGAGCGAGCAATCGGAATGATTCAGATGGGGGCAACGCATACCCACGTTGCAAGAACCTTTGGTTGTTCCCGTGTTGCCATTGGTAACTTGTTGCAACGATACAGGCAGACTGGACGGACATTGGACAGGCCCAGAAAAGGGAGACCACGGGTCACCACGCCACAGGAGGACCGGTACCTGCGTACCTCCGCAACTGTTCCTCGCGGTGACGTCATCGGCGGCGCACGCTTTAGGTCGGCGGATCAGCACAACCACGGTGACCAGAAGACTTCGGGCAGCGGGTATCAGGGCTTATCGACCATTCACTCGACAGATGTTGACCGCTGAACCTCGCCGCAAGAGACTACGATGGGCGAATACGGTACGACATTGGCAACATCGGGATTGGCAACGCGTGATTGTTGCAAATAAAAGCAGGTTCTGTTTGTGTACTGTTGATGGCAGACAACGTGTTTACCGTCGCAGAGGTGAACATACAGCTGCTTGCTGCATACAACAAGTCGTTCCGTACGGTGGAGGTGGAGTCATGGTGTGGGGTGGCATTTGTGGTGCCAGACAACGCCACTAGTCGTCATTAATGGAAATCTCAATGCTCAACGTTACAGGGATGACATCCTTCGTCCTGTGGTACTACCCTACTTTCAGCAACAGCCCCGGGGTGTTCGGTACCAGTACGACAACGCCAGGCCTCACACAGCTCGTATTGTTATGAACTTCCTTGCCGCAAACAACGTCGACGTCTTACCGTGGCCGGCATGCTCTCGGGACTTAAATCCAATAGAGCACCTCTGGGACATCTTGGACAGGCGTGTTAGGTTCCGACAACACCCTCCCACCAACAGACAAGAGTTGCTACAAGCTCTACAGGCCGAATGGAACCGCTTGCCACGTAACCTCATTAGACGTTTGACGTCTTCGGTCCGACGTCGAGTTCTTGCATGTGTGGCTGCACGGGGTGGTCATACACGGTATTAAAGTGACAAATTTTGTGACTGGAACCACTATCTGGATTTGAATGAACTGTACTGGACATCTGGGTAACCGAAATTTTACCCCCTACTGGCTTTGGATGTCTGTAGTGCAATATGTGATCGCAGAACGCCAATTTTCTGTTCTTCAATGTTTTCTGGCATTGTTGATATAGTAAATATACTTTACCTCAAACTTCCATTGTTTTCAGTTTTTGAATATTTATATGTGTTTATTCATTTATGTGTATAAATTACCACTGACAGCACTGCGCAGTTTAACTGGTATAGTGCAATACAAGTTTCAAACGATGTATTGGTCAAAAAAGACATTTTAAAGGTTTAAGTCAGGGCTGATGGACGCAAATGAAAACCGCCAAAAGTAAATGAAAGTTGACATTAATTTGTGTGAATACGATGTGTGTTTGTGTGTTTGTGTGTGTGTGTTTTAACACCAAGGGTTAATCAAAGTTGACATTATTCTGTGTGAACATCTGATACACAGGGCCACTGTCAGTACAGATGACCATTGGTAAATTTGTAACCACGTAAGTTGGGCGAGAGGTTGCCATTTTTATGTGGTCTTTAGCATTATGTTTAGTAAAACTATATAGCTAATTTTCAGAGCGACCGTACACGCGTTTTATTTCTGTCAATGTTATTCTACATAAGAATGATTTGTTAAGGTACACAGGGTGATGTGGAAGCCTGTTTGAGGCATTAACTTGTGAACGTAATAGATAAACATGAAAGACAGACATGACTGGGTGGAAGAATTCTATATTTTATTGCTCCAGTAAGTGCTCCTATGGCCGCAGTCGATCCAAGTGGTTGAAGGTGAAGGTCGTCTACTTCGTAGCAGCAACACAGATGTTACCACTGAAGGTGTAGGCGCCCTCTGCGGCCTGGACGGCACCCCTGCAATGTGAAGGTCCATTGTCAAGCAGGAATGAGTTGCCAGGGGGTGGGCAGGGGAAATAATTCATTATTGTCCAGAACATTGTGATGATGCTGGACGTGTCGTTTATAACAAGAAGGCTACAACTACCACTCTTGTTATTATATTACATTGCCCGACGACCCAAACATGGATTCTGTGCTATATTCTAACCTGTTACATGAAACCACCACGAATTTGATACTCTCAGTCAAGGGATCTCTAAAAATGTCAAGGACATACTTACTCAACACAGTTCAAGAGGCACGCATTGTCGTAGTAGTTGCCAGTGGTGTCACAGACAGGATCATTGATACGGGGACACAAGCAGTCACCGTTGACAGTGCTGGCTGTAAAGATAGATGAGGTTTAAAATGTTCTTGATACAGGTCCCTCAATGAACATTAGATTATTACAATAAACATATTCCACACCGTGTACCTTGGCCGGCTCTTTATATGGTAAGTTTTTGAGAGACAACTTTGATCACTGGAGAGTGAAGGTTTCTATTCGTCTTTAGCGCTGCAGAGTTTTGTGCATTGGGAACTCCAGAAACCTGTTAGTGATAAATGTACAAAATATCATTTTATTTTATTTTGAAGATCGATAAGCTCGTTATCGACTATAGGACATGTAAACAAAATGGCGTCTGTGTCTCGACTGGATATTTAATACAAGTGAAACATATTGTGACAAGCTTAAAACTGCTATAAAATTAAAGTATTTGGCATGAAGGTAAGATAAGAGGCTTTATCTTAAGCGAGAGGGCGAGAATGGTCACGAGTGAATTGTAACTTGTCTGCCCTCTCTGCAGCTCAGCAGCAGTTGCAGATGAGTTCCATTATCTTTTTAAATGTGAAACCTTTATTTCAGAAAGATCAATTTTTATCCCAAATCAGTTTCTACAATGGCCGAATCTCTCAAAAATGGCGAACCTTTTCAAATCCAAAAGAACAAACACTTTACGTAACTTTGCTAAATATATTAGAATTGTTTCCTAAAGGCTCCCAATAAAACCTATCTTGTAACATTTACACTTTCTCAATTAGTTATGATATATTCTTGTACATGTATAAGTATTGTAATCTTCGATGTACATCCCTGCTATCTTGGCATTTATTATATTCATCTGTATTTAATTGTCTCATGTACCACCGTTGGTGGGTGTTTGAGAATAAAGATGATGATGATGATGATGATGATGATGATGATGATGATGATGATGATGATGATGTTGTTATCACTCTGTCTTGCCACATATGTACTGTGAAATCTAATCCGGCTCACAAAGTATAATCCCCACGTAACTGCCGTCAGTTATACCACTGTTTAACACAGCATTTCTCATTATGACATTGATTGCCTAAAACGATTATTTATTTCCCTGCTCGCCCTTGAACCTGAGCTGAAGCTCCGTTCATTCATGTCCTTGTGTTTTCTGAGAGTGTATTACACTCACTGCGTATTCCTATTATTGTGTATCCAGTACTGACTGACTGACTGACTGAGTTTGGTTTTACGCCACTTTTAGCAATATTCCAGCAATATCACGGCGGGGGACACCAGAAATGGGCTTCACACATTGTACCCATGTGGGGATTCGAACCCGGGTTTTCGGAGTGACGAGCCAACGCTTTAACCACTAGGCTACCACACCGCCCCGTGTATCCAGTAACAGTACAGATTTGATGTAGAAACAATAAGGCAATGATGTACTGGCCCATGACCGAGCATAGCTGGTTGCACTGACCAAATGTAACCCCTTGGAAAATTAACATCTTCTTGTAGATAGGGATGTGAAAATTAGAGATAAATCAATGATTGTGCTCACCACACAGCACCACAGCAAAAACAGCAAGAACAACAGCAGCCTTCATATTGATGCTTGAGGTAGAGCTTCACTTCCAAACAGGATCAAAGTATGGACTGGATATACATGACCGTATTTATAACCAACGCAAGTCCATATAAAATATTTGGGGTGCTATGAATGTCTCTTCAGTACTATTGTAGATTATTTTATGCTGTGCCACACCGTTAGGTACAAGGCGCCAGCTTGTTGTGGGTATTTTATGTGCTTTGTTTCATTACCGGGTTGAGACAGCCCGTATAAACGGCATATATACTGATATACTTATCAATTGAAAATAATTTATGTTGACGATATTAGTTCAAAAAATGAACTGTAATGTTATCGGTGAACACTCAAGGGATATTTGTACAAGGTTAAACAAATAACTTTGGTTAAAAACGTTTAAAAATAGAGTCATATCTTTCACATAATACATAACTGCTAGTGGTAAATTGACATGTTATCTCTAGAAATGAATGAATTTATTTTGGGCTGATATTTCAAATATTTTAAACTTGCTGGGGGTCATGGGGTTGCAATTCATTTCTTACGCCAGTCTTGAAACCTTCAAATATTTCCAACATTTCCGGGAACATATTACTTTAACAGGACGAGGTTCTGATTTGAGCAGGCATACTTAATTTTAACTAGTCTTTCATTTTCATGGAAAAACAAACTTGGTTTACTTCGTTTTGCCAACCAGTTTATAAATATTGACTGACTGGGTATAGTTTTAGCACCAATATCATGACCGGGGAATAACATAAATGGGCTTAACACATTGTACCCGTGGTTTATAAATATAACTCACATCCAAGCCTGAACAGACTGCACATTTCACCTACAGGAATATATTTACAAGATGATGTGGTAAAGTAGACAATTAATTTTATGATGATTATTTCAGTTTTCAATAAAATGGAAAACACACACAGTATAGTTCCTTTTGCCCAACAATATACAAATAAAACTCTTTCCAAATCTAAAGAAATATCCAGAGACTCCAGAAAGAAATATCCACCGAATAGTGATGATACCAAAGGTAAATGAAAAGGTTATGTAGTGTATAAATAGAGACATTTTACTCCATTCGATACTTTGATCCTGTTCGGAAGAAAAGCATCACTATGAAGGCTGCTGTTATTTTTGCTGTTCTTGTGGTGCTGTGGGTGAGTTTTATACTTGTATATCAGTTATATTCAAATCTATATTCAGAAGGCGTGATGCATTTTGATAGTACCTGAGACCTTTTTTGCAATTCAAAATTCCTTCTGATATTGATGCTTAGTTTGCCAACATTGCACACGTGGATGTTGGCTTCACATGGAGTGAACCATGTCCAAATGAATCTTGTACCTTGTAAAAAGCATTCATGATTGCGAAACAACCCTACAGTCTGTTTACTAGAAAGTGTCCCCATGAATTGCTAAATATATCAGTTGAGAAAGGTAGTTAATATATATTACGAGGCAAGATGTTCATGAATAACCTATACCCTTAACACCTTTGTAGTGGTCACTGAGAAACCTATGTCAGGATAAGCATGGCAGGATAGCTATACTACCCATCAAAAGTTTAGACTCAATTAAAGCACCCACTGTATGTTATGTAAATATATATGGTCACATGAAAGATAAATTTCTCCACCAACTTAGGGGAACCTTAGGCAAACCTTTTGTGCAGAGGCAAACCATCAAATTTTGAAATGCATGCAAATATCGTGCATGTGAACAGCTGTTTTTTGCTGTAACGTTTTGTTAAGAATTCGCCAATTTTCACTGGGTTTCATCATTTATTGAACTCATGACAATAATCTTTTCAACGTTACGTATTTGTTTTACAATACATTAGTTCATGTGTAAACAATACCTTTAAACAGTATGAAATATTTTGCAAAATCTAGTTGACTGAAGTAAGTGGCTATATTTACATTAGTGAGTCTAAACTTTGATGGGTAGTATAGTTAAACCCTCTTTCTTTACAGCCAGCACTGTTAACAGTGTGTGCATTTGTCCCCTCATCCTGAACCCTGTCTGTGACACTGTCGGTACCTACTACGCCAATGCATGCCTGCTGAACTGCGTTGAGTAAGTATATCCATGAAATATTCTCACCGTCTAAAACCCTCAAATGAAAGTAGAGTATGGACCCAGATGCTACAGGTTATAACATATTGATTGGACGCCCCTAAAGAAGAAGAATCGTCTGAAGATTAATACTACGATTTCGTTTAAAATAATCTCGTAACGGTAATGTCCTTTTCTTGTGTGTTGGAATTGGGTTTAACATCTATGCTTTTGAAAGTCATTGAAGAGAAATGAATAACGAAACAGACCAAATTGTCGTCTACATGTATTTGATATACTTGAACACAAAAACTGTTTCCTGTGGACAAGGACAATAAGATGAATAAGCGAGGAAACATGTTTTGGATGTTTGTAAATATTCATGATAAAAGACATCCACCCTATATATAACTGACTTGAAGGAAGTGCATCACTGACAATTATCACTCTTAGCCCACGATGGACCTTTAGATTACAGGCATGCCGTCCAGGCTTCAGAGACCACCTACAGCGTCAGTGGCAACTCTTGTGTTGCTGCCAAGTAGATGACCTTCATTTTGGATCACATGGAACGTCCCCGACCGAAGTACATGTTGTTCAATACAATATGTAATCAGTCCATCTTGTCTGGTTTTGATTTGTAAATATTAATACCGTTGCAGTACACAAAATGTGTATGAGACACGACTGGGCAGAGTGTTTTACAGAACGAGGTTAATACATCTGCATCAGTAAGGATGGCGATGTAACTCAATTCAATGTAATCGATTCTGAAATTGTAAGTAAACCATGCTTTCCCTTTGTAGTCTTAATTATGGTAGGCCACGGTTTGCTCCCGATCCTTATCTAGCCCTTTCATACAATAAGCATGTGATGTTCAAAGAGAGCAAAATGAGCGTCACTGGTTATCACATCACATGACGTGAAGTTAGATCCCGTGATGTTACATCATATCTCATCACATCACGTCAAGTCACGTCACTTGACGTCTTGTCACGTTATGTCAAACCTATTCACATTTCATCACATCACTTAAAATGAAAATGCTGAAAATATGTCAGTTTTCCTTCAAGACAGGTTCAGGAAAGTCAAAGGAATGAGGTGGCATGGGTTTGTGTTTGTCTCCAGATCTAATCCTACAGACTATGGCGAATGCAAACGTGAATTGTAATTTGTCCACACAAAAGGGAATGCATCCAAATCAATACCTTATTACTGCTTCTTGAGTATCGAGGATACAGTCGGCACTTACATCGTCACTGACAGTTGCTATGTTGCTGTCTGGAAGTAGATCAACTTTGTCTTCAATTAAGACCCCGAATATGAAAGCAGATAATGGCTGTGGAGTGTCACATGGAACCAATCCATCTGGTCATATCTATATTTCTGATAGTAATCATACCCATGATTGTCGACTCGTATCATTACGTGGGTCACATCAAGGCAGGAAGGTCAAGGGATGTGGTGACATTATTTTGTCGTGTAAATACGTGTGTGCTATATTTCTATTTTCGACAAGTAAGTAGATGACCTTCACCTTCACCTTTGCGCATGACCGCGCGGAGCGTCCGACATTACAGAAACATTTATGTTGGTGCAAGACAGTATTGATGCCATGACTTTTCGTGTCATAAATATTTATTCCGGATGAAACATGCACATGCACACCATTAAGTGTCTCAGTATGAAAGCAAGACTTTGATTACTGTATTGATCCGGGCCATTGACTCTTCGTAGGTCATGCGAACCGGGATTTATTCCTTGGATGACCGTCATCGACGTAGATCGAATGCTATTGATCACTGGATTGTCTGGTCCAGACCCGATTATTTAAAGACTGTCTATCCAATATTGCTGAGTGCGGCGTTAACCAATCAACCAAATGATCACCCATACATATATATCCTGTTTGTGAAGATCCGTGAAGATTAGAATTGATCTTCAGTAACCCATGCTTGTAGGAAGATGCGACTAACGGGATCGGGTGGTCAGGCTCGCTGACTTGGTTGACACATGTCATCGGTTCCCAAATTGCGTAGATCGATGCTCATGATGTTCATCACTTAATTGTCTGGTCCAGACTCGTTTACAGGCCGCCGCTATATAGCTAGAATATTGAGTGCGGCTCAAAACTAAACTCACTCGCCTCGTGTTGCAATGTGGTGACAGTGATATTTTACAACCCCTATAACTAATTTTCAGATCGACAGTACATGCAGCACGGTATTGTCATACTAAAGAATGATTTGTTAATGCACACATGAAGCCTGGTTTAAGTAAGGAACAAACTCCGAAGACTCGCCAATATCCTAACGGCCTCGGACTCGACCAGCCGCGCGAAAATTGGCGAGTTTGAAGAATTTATTGCGCTTAAACCTAAAATAATTTATATTGGCCCCCTATTTTTCTCTTGCACCCGAACACAGCAATATTAATATTGGCGCGCAACATCTGGATAGCACGATATACACGCTACGAACACGCTCTACTGTGCACGAGGCGGCGTATTGGAAGATTACAAAGGAAACGTAAATATTTTACTGCATCCATTTTACCAGATGTTTCCAGTCATGTAAGGTAATTGGGATTCTTTGTGTTGTAATTCAAAATACATTTTCCGAAGCCAAAACTTTAAATGAAAGTGACATTAATTCAGATTTTGAGGAACTTTTGAATGGAAGTATTTAGTGTCAATTCTCATACCACTCTGCAAGGGTGCGAATGTTTTATTCATGGCAACCTGAGAGGGATGGGTTTGAATCGGAGTTAAGCAGCAAATTAAGTCTTCCTGATGAAGATGTGAATAGAACGCTGAATCTGTCACAGAAGTAAGGAACCAAAGGGGAAGTCAATACAACGGCAACGCAATTCATGAGATTCTTATTTCGATGCAGAGATTCATGCGCCAAAGTGGTCGAGATGTTAACCTAACCACCGATTTTGCTTTTAGGGGTTTGAGAACCATTCTTGATGCTAAAATGAATCACTGGCCCAGGCTGGTATTGGCATGCATGGAAGGCGAGCTAACGTCATCACACCACAGGAGGAGGATGCGTTGTGGGAGAGGGGGTTGCTTGGGGATGACACCTCGGAGAAATTGCTTGAAACCGTTTTTTATTTGAATGGGATAAACTTTGTTTAAGAGGTGGAGAGGAACATCGTGCTCTTAAAGTAGGTGAATGTTCAAACTTCCGTGTTACTAGAAAAAGAAACTGGTATACTCTGAAGGGGTTTCAAATATACTATTCACACTTTGCTAAGGATCAAATCAAAGATTCAACAGAAAACTATGATGTGGTGTAAAATTTGGTTTAAATATCTAAGCTTATTGTAAGCATGGATCCTAGGTTTCAGTATGCGATTGCATGTTGTGGATCCCATAGCTGCTATTGACAGGTGTTGTTTATTTGTCGATGACTCGTTCCATGATTTGCAAACTGGTTGATTGATACCATGAAAACCGTTTTATTGTTACTCATGTATCAGGTGCATAAGGTTAGATGAAAGTGGCTGTTTGCCTAAAGAGGGGCTACCATATTATTATTTATCAAGTTTTAAATGGATACAATTAAAATACAAGTAAAGTTGTGAATTTTTGTGATCCTTATAGTGTGAGTAGTATACGAATTCAGGAGGGCTGAAACAAAAGGTTGTCTGCTAAGGTCATTTCAGTAGATGTGAGAACCCTGCCCGTTGTCCAGTTAGATTTCACCAAAAGTACATGTCACTGAGGTGAGTGAATAATATGGTAATTACATAAAATCCCAAAATTTACCAAAAAATGACATTCTTGTCGTTTTAAAAAAATAGTTTAAAAAATGAACAAGAAACCCAACACAACAAACCAACATGACGGCTACAGTGCAGCTTGCATGCAATGTATGTACAATTTGACTGCAGGCCAGTGGGTTGTGATGACTTTTACCTTCATTCACTCAAGTATCCTAAGCGGCTAAGCCAAACCAGTGGTATTCTGCCGCTCCTATATGAAGACGCGTTCAGTCTGGGGTGGGTTTAAATGATTTTGTACGAACCACTTCCCCTGGCCTACAACGGCCACACGGCCACACGCCTGTATCAGAGCGATTTGGATGAGCAGCTGATTGCCGAAAGGACGGGTCACACATCGACAGCTACTCGTTTGTAAGCATAGGTGTTATTGCATTTGAAATAATCAGATACTGAACAAGATCCGTTTGATTTGATCACAAATAGGCACTGGTATAATGGGATATGTGTGCACCGTATTTAAGGGTTATTAATCACGTCCATGGGCGGTGAGGTAGCCTAGTGGCTATAGTGGTTGTGGCGCGAGTTCGATTCCTCACACAGGCCCAATGTGTAAAGCCCATGCGTTGTGTCCCCCGCCGTTATACTGCTGGAGTAGTGCTAAATGAGGCGTAAGTCCAAACTCACTTGCTAATAATCACTTGTAAAATGTCTATCAAAATATCAGTGAGGGAGTAAGATGTATTGAATAAGTATTTGCTATATACAATGCAGGTACAAGAGAACAAGCGAGGGCATGTTAAAGATTGTCGATGATGTTGTCCAGAGGAAAACACCAGCAACTGCCACATCTGCCACATCGGCAACTAGTTCAACATCTCACGTCTCCGACACCACTGACCCCAAGAGAAGTCAAGACACCCACTGTTCAAATATTTAAAACTCTACACTTCGTTGTGGAACGCGACGGTGCTAGAGTGACATTTGACATGTAATAAATGGATGAAAACATTGTGAGTTTTTGTTTCTGTATTTCTGTTATGGGGGTATTATTGTTTGGATTCAGCGTTAGGACCGTGTCAGTAATAGGGTGCCAATATTTGAAAGTAGGGAGCCAATACACGAGATAAAGTCGCCAATATATACGAAGCTTTGTCGCCAGTAAACCAAAGATAGTGGCTTCTCATTCGATCCCCATTGAAGTGATATGTTGTGTAATGGAGGCACTTTTAAGTTTACATGCACACACACGCACTCTCTCTCTCTCTCTCTCTCTCTCTCTCTCTCTCTCTCTCTCTCTCTCTCTCTCTCTCTCTCTCTCTCTCTCTCTCTCTCTCTCTCTCTCTCTCTCTCTCTCTCTCTCTCGTAGTACCTACGTAGTCTCATTTCATATTTCTCATTTATTCCCCACTTGTATGGTACTTGTTGATCCCTGCCTGGCGCTTGGCATTCATGGGTACAACAAGGACTGGTCGGCTCGGAGTCAGTATAATGTGTCTGAGTGGGGTATTCATGCTCAACTGTGACATGGTATCTCAGTGAACTAACACCAATAACCCAGCTTCAGTCTGGGCTAGTACAAGCAGCCATACATGCATGCACGTCGTCATATGAGCGAAATATTCTAAGGCCCGAGGTTAAACCCCATTTCACCTCACCTAACATACATACATGCATACATGAATGAATGATTGAAACGCAGATATGACTGGATGGAAGAATTCTATATTTTATTGTAACACTAAGCGCTCCTATAGTCGCAGTCGTTCCAAGTGGTTGAAGGTGAATGTCATCTACTTCCTGGCAGCAACACAGGTGCTACCATTGAAGGTGTAGGCGCCCTCTGCGGCCTGGACGGCACCCCTGCAATGTGAAGGTCCATCGTAAAGGATGAGTTCTCATGGGGTGGAGTTCCGCCAATATATACTTGCATTACATGAGTTTATGTGTTAATACGGGTTGAAAAGTTCCATCGTTTCATGTCATCTATGATCTCCAGACAACTGCTTGAAATGATAAACATGGACGCGACCGATTTGTTGACAGGGGGAAATAGACATGTTTCCGTACTGCCCATATCATTGTAATTAGTCTGTCCGTGTCATTTACAACAAAAGACACATGAGCATCCACTCGTGTATGATTTTATATTGGCTAACGATAGTCGTGTTATTCTACATACAAAGAACCTGCTGTGGTTTCATAGCAGGGATGTTTTTGCTGCATTCTAACCTGTTAAAAAAACTCAACGCTAATTTGATACTCTCAGTGCAAGGGATCTGAGAATCTCATGGATATACTTACTCAACACAGTTCAAGAGGCACGCATTGTCGTAGTAGTTGCCGGCGGTGTCACAGACGGGGTCAATGATACGGGGACACAAGCAGTCACAGTTGACAGTGCTGGCTGTAAGGGGAGATAAAGAGGGGTTAAAGTTTTCATGACACTGGTCCCTTGAACACTAGCTTATTTCAATAAACATTTCCTCTCGGTGTAGCTTGAGACTTACTCTTTAAATTTCCATATTTGAGGGCCAACTTTGATTATCGGATTATGCGGATTTTCCAATTTTTTTAAGCGCAGGCGAAAAATGTGTTGATGTTGGTTCGAATCCCACTTAAAAGTGATTTTTTTTCTAGATTTCTCAGCATCGTATCAACGTTCGTAGGTTTCACAATTGGTACAGGTCTCAGATGCTTATTTTAAGCTGATATTGGGACATGTCCTTCATGTGGGGCGACGGATGAATTATTTCCACTGTCTTGACAACGTATCATCTTGATGAATTATAGCTGCTGGGCTGTTTATTTTTGTAAAACATGGACTGGCATACTGAAATCTATTCTGTTTCACAATCAGTAACCCACGTGTAACGTTCATCTCTGGCCTGTGAGTATGGTTTAACGCATGTTTTAGCAATATTCCAGCAACATCACAGCGGGGTACACCAGAAATGGGCTTCACACATTGTACCCATGTGGGGAATCGAAGCCAGGTCTTCGACTTGACGAGCGAACGCTTAACCACTAGGCTACCCCACTGCCCCTCTCTGGCCTATGTGCGAACATACCTGGTTGCACTAGCCAAATATGACACCCTCAGAAAATTCACATCAACTTGTACACAAAACAATGATTGTACTCACCACACAGCACCGCAGCAAGAACAGCAAGAACAACAGCAGCCTTCATCTTGATGCTTGAGGTAGAGCTTCTCTTCCGAACAGAATCAAAGTATCGACTGAATTGATATTACTGTATTTATACACAACCCAAGTCCATATAAGATATTTGAAGTGATATGAATGTCTCCTCAGTAATATTGTAGTTTAGTTTATGCTGTGTCAGACCGTCATGTACAAGGCGCCAGCTTGTTGTGGGTATTTTATGTGCTTTGTTTCATTACCGGGTGTAACACCCCATATACCCGGTGTATATACTGAGGAACAAAAGAAAGCATACATCTCCAATTTTATTTCAACAAATTTCTTATTTCCAAATGTTGGCAATATTACATCTCTGTCCCCCACCCCCCTCACACACGCCCAAAAAAATTAATATAATATTTTCATATGTTAACTACCTAAATTGTACATATAAATGTGAAAAAACAGTTTTTTTCTATTTCCGACAGTACTTTAGTCAATGAGTGAGTGAGTTCATATCTATCGTCACATCGGCAATATTTCAGCCATATCGTGACGAGAACTGTTTATAATTATATTAAAGATCAATAAAGTTAGAAATTAAGAAACCTGTTGACGAAGAACAGTAAAACTACTAGTGTATCACAGATATCCATTTAAAACTAGCAATTAAATCTTAAATATCGGAACTATAAATGACAATACAATATAAAAACAGGCTATAGATTCTCAACAACTGAAGGTAGATCACACAGATATTTCACACTTTCATATATTAACTACCTAAATTGTACATATAAATGTGAAAACCCCCCAGTTTTTTTCTATTTCCGACAGTACTTTAGTCAATTGTTTACCCGCAAACACCGGAACGTATCGTACAAGTCAAAAGGGAACTGCATTGGACATCATTTTTCTCACTGATGCATCAAATCTACATGTCTAGGAAGGTTTCACCAATGCGTCCTAATGACTGTATAGTGATCACGGTAGAACATTGACGACGTTTTGACTTTGTTTTTCAATCGCCAAACCAGACAAAGTTATAACAGACTTTGAAATATTCCAGCGTGACGTCATTGCATCGCAGAGTGTCCGTCTTTCAATCGTGAGAGTTCAGAAATAGAGTGCTGCAGAAAAGTAATGTTATCGGCTGTATTTTACTAGTTGATAAACATTATGGGTTTTCCGATTTACAAGTTTCATTGTATATTCGATGCCTTGAAAATTGACATATGACTCTAGGCATTATGCCGGCAATCATGAAAATACAAATCTGTATCGTATATACTTGACCCACTGTCAATGATCAGACATGTTGGTCATGAGATTATTTTTTATGTGGATATGAACTTGGTTTTACGTGACACAGAACATCAGCTACTGATAATAATATTGTACTTGAAGATGATATTTATGTTTAATTCACTATAAAACCAAGTTCTAAATCGACCGAGGAGTTATATATTTTTGAAAGGGTGTTTCATGAGTGTTATGTAGTGTATAAATAGAGACGTCTTACTCCATTCGATACTTTGATCCTGTTTGGAAGAGAAGCATCAAGATGAAGGCTGCTGTTATTCTTGCTGTTCTTGCTGCGGTGCTCTGCGGTGAGTTTTATACCTGTTTTATCAGTTTTATTCAAATGTATATTAAGAAGCCATTGTGCATTTTCGAGTGATACTGCCAGAGTGTTTCCAGACTCGATTTGTTTACAAACAACATCTTACAGCTGTAATACTGCTGAAACAAATATCTGCTCTGCTTTAGTCACAATTGTACAATCGACTCTGCTTTTAGCAGAGATTTCTTATGCGAATGTGGAAAGGGTTTTGTCGCTTCTATTTGTAATCCCGGATTCGTTCCGATATCCGAAGTGGATGTTGGTTTCAGAAGGAGTGACCCATGTCCAAATGGACCCTGTACCTTGTAAAAAGCAGTCATGATTCATGATTTTAAATGAAGCTACCTGGCTATTGTTTTAATTCAGTAATGAAATGTCTTATGAAAGACAAACTATCATAGAAACCTGAGGGACCTATGTCAGGATAAGAATGTCAGGATAACTAGTTTAACCCTCATCTTTCTTTACAGCCAGCACTGCCAACTGTGAGTGCATTTGTCCCCTCATCCTGAACCCTGTCTGTGACACTGTCGGTAACTACTACGACAATGTATGCCAGTTGAACTGCGTTGAGTAAGTATATCCATGAAATGTTCTCACCTTCTCGAACACTCAAAACAAAGTAGAGTATGAACTCTGAGGCTACAAGTTATAATATATTGATTGGACGCCCATGAAGAAGAAGTTGTATAATCTTCTGAAGATTAATACTACGATTTTATATAAAATCGTTGTGTATTGGAATTGTAAAGACTTTGGGTTTAACATCTATACTTTTGAAAGTCATTGAAGAGAAATGAATAAGGAACAGACCAAATTGTCGTCTACATGTAATTGATATACTTGAACACAAAAACTGTTTCCTGTGGACAAGGACAATAAGATGAATAAGCGAGGAAACATGTTTTGGATGTTTGCAAATATTCATGATAAAATACATCTACCCTATGTAATCTAACTGACTTGAAGGAAGTGCATCACTGACAATTCCTCACTCTTAGCCCACGATGGACCTTTACATTACAGGAATGCCGTCCTGGCTTCAGAGACCACCTACAGCGTCAGTGGCAACTCTTGTGTTGCTGCCAAATAGATAACCTTCATCTTTGACCACATGGAACGTCCCCGACCGAAGTACATGTTTTCAATAAAATATGGAATCAATCCATCTGGTCTGGTTTTGATTTGTAAATATTAATACCGTTGCAGTACACAGAAGGTGTATGAGACACGACTGGGCACAGTGTATTACAGAACGCGGTTCATACATCTACATTAGTAAGGGTTGAGGTGTATGACCTCAAATGAATGTAATCGATTCTGAAATTGTAAGTGAACTATGCTTTCCCTTTGTAGTCTTAATTATGGTGGGCCACTGTTTGCTCCCGATCCTTATCTAGCCCTTTCATACAATATGCATGTGATGTTCAAAGAGAGCGAGAAGAGGGTCAGTGGTTTTCAGATCACATCACGTAATGTCACATCACGTGATGCTACATCATATCACATCACGTCACGTTACGTCTCGTCACGTTATGTCAAATCCATTCACATCTCATCACACCGCTTATAATGAAAATGCTGAAAATATGTCAGTTGTCCTTCGATACATGTTAAGGAAAGTCAAGGAGTGAGGTTGCATGGCTTTGTGTTGTCTCCAGATCTAATGCTGCAAACTATGGTGAATGCAAACATAACATGCAATTTGTCCACATAGAGGGGAATGAATCAAAATCAATACCTTATTCTCGCTTCTTGAGTATCGAGGATACAGTCGGCACTAACATCGTCAGCGTCCCAGATCACAGAAACACTTATTGGTGGTGCAACACAGTATTGATGCCATGACTCTTCTTGTCATAAATATTTACTCCGGATGACCGTTGACAAAACTGTATGCACATGCACACCATTCAGTGTCTCAGTATGAAAGCAAGTGTTACTTTGATTACTGCTCACCATACCCGTGAAGATCCGGGTTAGACATGATCTTCAGAAACCCATGCGCGTCGTAAGATGTGACTAATGGGATCGGGTGGTCATGCTCGCTGACTTGGTTGACACATGTCATCGTATCCCATTTCCGTAGATCGATGCTCATGCTGTTGATCACTGGATTGTCTGGTCCAGACCCGATTATTTACAGACTTCCGCCATCTATTTCCAAGTCAGGTGAACAGTTTTGCGTGTTGGGATATATGACTCACGTGGGTTTATGTAAGTGCGGGTGGAAAATTTTCCTTTCAGAGCTTCACGCCACACATTAAACCTCATTACTTACTCGCTTCTACGTGTGATTATAAGGCTGCATACAAGCGATTAAACCTTCCTTGCCAAATGGATGAGACAGAAGACTTTTGGACCCGTGAAACACATGTCATCGGTTCCCAATTGCGCAGATTGATGCTCGTGTTGTTGATCACTGGATTGTCTGGTCCAGACTCGATTATTTACAGACCGCCGTCATATAGCTGGAATATTGCTGAGTGCGGTGTAAAACTAAACTCACTCACTCACTCAGAAGACTTTTGACTTCTCCATTGAGATCTTAACTGATGAATTTAATGCACAAGTCTATATGTTAAGACTACCATTTAGTCTCAAATGAACAAATAAACAGTTTTGAAATTATCTTTATAAAATATAATAAACAGGAGAGCCGAGACCTGCCTGTCGTTATTAACTTGCACCTGCTATTTTGAATACATGTATTCGAGAGTCTAGACAAATATTTTGATAACTGAATCAAGCGATGAGTAGGAGCTTCTTTAAAGGAGTCAGGATGCTTTGTTATTTACAGGGTCCTCACATGTGTGGTGTCATGGTACACATATCTTATATGGCACTGTTCACTATCTTCAATAAATGTCAGAAGACAATCGTAAGGTACATTGTCATCAATGTAGTAGTAGTAGTAATGGGTGTACGAGTACAGGTACCCCTAATGGCGTTATTTCTGGCTAATTCAGCTTCCGGCGACCCCTAAAAATCATGATCCACGAGCGAGGGCATCGTTTGATGTCCTTTCCCTGTTTATAGGAGCCTTAGCTTCTGTATGGCACCGGTGAGTTTTGGCAACCAAAATAGAAACAAATACAAAACAAATGCGAAAACAATGGCAAAACGTGACACTCACCCACCTTTCCCTTTTTAATATCCCCATTACCAATGCTATTTTATCCATAATTTATATATATTTTCCTTCAATACAACTTTTTTGTATGTCCATAAGCATAAGTCGTTACACCATTGTTAGCAATCCATCGCTTTATATCCATCAGTGACAACGATGTTTTGTTCAACCTTAAACTGTATACCCTATGCTTGTCACTTGTCAGAGCGTTCATCTTGTGTTTGATCGTTCTTCTATCTAATAAGGACTCCTTGAACTGTTCGTGTTTTATTTGTCTTTTCACGACGTATCTTTCCACACCGTTAACCTTTCTTATCTCACTGCTGTCGGGTATTTTAATCGAATACATTTTAGGTCTCAATCCGATGTACTGGAAAAACTAGGTTTCCAGATAGACATATGGGAAGTATGTGATATATATACCCAGGAAAAACCACGATGTCCCCAAAAGGAGATTTGTCTCCAGACCAGATCCAAGAAATCCTCTCCCTTCGCGGTGTCTACCGACAGCCAAAGTGAAAAAGCACTTTGGTATCGGGACCACTCTGCAGCACTCTGCAGAATCTTCAACCCTTTTGCCGCCAGCGAGATAGCTCCAAATACAACGTGGCCTAACCATACGGGACTTCTACAACCGCCTGGGGAGGATCGAGGCCCATGCGGAGCAAACCACGACTATGTTGGCTGACATCTTGTCTAGGCTTGTCTACACGACGACACCACTCTCGACGAACTCCGTGAGGAAATAGAAAGTGTAGATGAGGAGCAAGAAGAAACCCGTCTGGATATCCAGAAGGTGGGGCAGATGCTAGAATCGGCCCAAAAGTTGACCTACCTTTCGCTAGCCACCGTGTTTGTCAGGAAGGTCGACTTGAAAACACGGCACACTGGCCAACGCACTGACCAACACACCAGTCGACAGACAGGCCGACGAGAAGACAGAAACACCCAAACCAGTTTGCAAAGTCCACCTCGGGCACCCCTTCTACATGGCCTAGCAAAAATGTGTGTTTTCGTATGTATGTTTGCATGTGTGTTTGCGTGTATGTTTTGGACTAGATTGAAGCTATACTACAGGTACTTCGACTCCCTTGGGAACAGCAACGCGACTTCTTCATCGTCTTTCCTTTTCGAGTGGGTGAGTGTCAGGTTTTGCCATTGTTTTTGCATTTGTTTTGTATTTGTTTCTATTTTGGTTGCCGAAACTCACCGGTGCCATACAGGACATCAAATGATGCCTTCGATCGCTCGTGGATCATGATTTTTAGGGGTCGCTGGAAGCTGAATTAGCCAGACATAACGCCATTAGGATTACTTGTCCTCGTTCCTTATACTACTAATGTAATTACACTGGAGGTATGTGTGAAAGAGTTATTCGTTTTTTTAAATCAGTTAAACAGATTAGATCTTCTGATATGATAATTGCTTGATGAATAACTTTCCCAGGTCTTCTGAATTGAATGAAACAGATGTACCCGTTCAAGTATTGTCCACATCATGGTGCTTACGCTGCATGTACAGCTCACACGCCACACGCCAATAAAATATCAAAACTAAACCGGAACTCCCCTTTCCCCTTTCCACCCCTCTAAAAAAACAAAACAACAACAAAACAAAGAAAAACCAAAAAAACCAAAAACAGAACCCCCCCCAAAACCCCAACAACCCCAAACAAAACCAAACATAACAGCTACGACAGGACATTGACCAACAACCTGTGACAAAATCCGTCGAAAAGAACATTTTAGGGGGAACTGATGGGATTTCGTAATATTTCACTTTGAAAGCTGAAAATTCCGATCGCGTTAGCCCGGTTTTCTCCTCTTCAACCATAATAATATACAATATATTTGAAATCACCATAAAGTTAATTGATCGAATGGGTGAAAGAGTAAATCGAGTTTGTGTGAAGCCTCCTTTCAGTAATTAAATGGATGAATGGAACGATGAGGGAGATTGAGCTTCTTGTTTCATGAGTGTGTTGTAGAGAGTGAGAAGGTGATGGATTTTTATTGAGTGCGAGAGATTGTGAGGGAAAACTTTTCGTTGAGTGAGTGAGTGACTGAACGAGGTTGTGTCTGCACGACTATGTTAAAACAGGTTTATGTAAGCGGTCTCATATGTGTACGACATCCAAAACACAGGTCGTTATAGTTTTAAGACCCGTTAACGTTACCTCCCAGTAAGTTGCACGTCAGTGCTTCGTACATTTCTTGGGGTAGTAGTTCTTCCTACGGTATGATGGCACACAAAACCAGATGATTGAGACTGAGAGCTTGTATTTCGAAAACATATCTAATATGTGTAAAAAAGGAGCAATAAAAACTATTATCTCTCACGTTAGCGATTTCATAACAGTGAACGATACTGACCCCTAGTAAGCACCGAAAGACTACTACGTGGTTTTGTTATTCAAAACATGATATATTTTAAAATTTAAAAAAATAATGAAATATGTATGTTTGTAAAAGTACTCAGTTACTGATGGGCATTTTAGGGATATCATTTTTTTTTAATCAATACATTTGCTATTTTCGGGTCAAATTCTCATTATTACAAAAATAGTCGGGATCACGAGGTTGGGCATTTTTTACTTATCCCTGTCGACATCTATGAAATACATGTATATAATAGACACTCTTACAAAACCCCAAACAAACGCACAGGCGATTTTTTAGAATATTGGACTCATGTAGCTGCGTCAAAAACAATACAAATGTGCTATTTCTTTCCAAAATGTCATCTTTGTTTGATTGTACGAAGCTTCACTTTGTTCCCTTGTTTTACAAATGTGCTTTGTGACTGAGTGGGTTTAGTGTTATACCACACAATATTCCAGCCATATGTCGGCAGTTTGTAAATAATCGAGTCTGGACAAGACAATCCAGTGAACGTGATCAAGAGCATCGATGTACGCAACTGGGATACGATGAATGTGTCATCAAAGTCAGCGAGCATGACCACCCGATCCCGTTATTCTCCACTTATGACAAGCATGGGTTACTGAAGATCAATTCTTACCCGGATCTTCACGGGTATGTATTCAACGTGTCAACAGTCATGGGGATAAATAATATCAGACCATCTGAACTGCTTCTATATTTTATTGCACAACTAGTATGCGCTGTTTTGGCCTGCGATGCTGCATGTGGTCAAACATGATGGTCATCTACTTCCTGGCAGCAACACAGGAGTTACCACTGATGGTGTAGGCGGACGCTGCGGCCTGAACGGCACCCCTGCAATGTGAAGGTCCATCGTCAGACAGGAATGAGGAATTATTACTTCAGCATTCCCTTTAATTTGGGTTTCCTCTGTTCAGCATTAAGCAGCCCCTACCCTTTGTCGAAATGGCTTCATACTATCATATATTATCACAAAAAAACTATTAGTAATGTCACCACACTGTACATCAACCTCGTTAATTGTATAAACTCTAATATCCTTCATGTATTTATTCCCCTTGTTCATAATGTTGTATATCACTTGCTTGATAACACCGAAACGTTGCAATAATTGTTGTGTCAAATCAAACAGATATATGTTGATGGTATATTGTTCACGTTCGTTATTTCTTACAAAGGGCGTAATTTCAGTGAAAGAGCTACGAGTGATGATATCATTTTACATAAAACACTGACAAGATGCAACACGAACCGTTATATTAATCTTCAGAGGAATTAACAATTGTATCTTTACGGGCGATAAATCAGATAAACAGACAGACAGACAGACAGACAAATTTATTCAGTAATGTGGGCCTAACAACCTATAATACAATTGAAAGATACAATATTTTACAATGCCACGTGATAATTTCATGTATATTGTTTAAACAGATGTTTCAAAAACAGAGCGACTGATTATAATAACATAAGAATCTTTAGAGTGCAATACTTGTATCATGCTTTGTTCAAATTGAGGTATGTCATTCAGCTGTAGCAAGTACCTTTGCCGAATTTCATTATATTTTGTACATTGCATAAATAGATAGTATTCATCTTCAATCGCTCAAAATTACAATTTATACAGATACAACTAGTTATACCTTTGTCTCTTTTTCAATCACTATATTGTAACATATTGTATCAGGAGTGAATTATACTTTGATTTTGAGACCCATTGAGACGGATCTCTGTGAGAATATTTTATGGATACACTTACTCAACACAGTTCAAACTGCATGAATTGTCGTAGTAGTTGCCGGCAGTGTCACAGACTGGGTCAAAGATGAGGGGACAAATGCACTCACAGTTGACAGTGCTGGCTGTGAAGAGAAATGGGAGTAGCATAATATAGCTATCCTGATGCGTGCCCCTCAATGAACACTATTTGCTTGCTATCATCTAATACTTTTTACATGATGCACCTTGGCCGACACTTTTATATGATATTTTGTCAAGACGACTTTTGTTTACTAAATTTGTAACAATAGCTTCGTAGCTTCATTAGGGCATGGTGGACGCTTTCTGAAACAAACATCCACGGGTGTGATCAGGTGCGTAGCAAGGAAACTGATGGTGTAACTGATAAAACAGGTATAAAACTCACCGCACAGCACCACAGCAAGAACAGAAAGAATAACAGCAGCCTTCATCTTGATGCTTCTCTTCCAAACAGAAACAAAGTATCGAATGGATTAAAACTTCTCGTATTTATACAGTACACAAACCTCATGGAATACTAATTCAAGTAATATATAGCTCCTCAGTCGATTTAAAACTCCAGTATATATCACACAAATCATAAATATGTTCTTCAAGCAGATTGCTGTGAGTAGTTAATGTTTTTGTGCCATGTGGAAGCAACTTCACATCCACATAAAATATATTCTTGATCAATTCGCAGTGGGTTAACAAGGAGCGTTTTTCTGAGTTTCAGGTGCATAATGCCCCATTTGAAATATTACCATTTCAGCGCTTCGATCATTCAATAACACCGAGCATGTGAGAGTCATGTCAAAACTGACTGTATTCATACTTACAATATCGATACTGTGATATTTCTACTCAAGCACATGTCACAGGGGAAAAAGATTTAAATCCCCGTCATGACAGATACAACATGAAATACTCACAACAATAACCTGGTGCCTTGCACACAACGTTTTAGCAGGGCAAAAACATCATAACTTACAAAACTTAAACTACTTAAATTACCCACTTAAACTACTGACGAGACATTCATAGCACTTCAAATATGTTATATGGGCTTGTGTAGTGTATAAATACAGTCATTTCAATCCAGTCGATACTTTGATTCTGTTCGGAAGAGAAGCTCCACCTCAAGCATCAAGATGAAGGCTGCTGTTATTCTTGCTGTTCTTGCTGCGGTGCTGTGTGGTGAGTACAATCATTGTTTATGTACAAGTCCATGTGACTGTCCAAGGGATCATATTCGGCTAGTGCAACCAGAACAGGTTTGCAAAATGTGCCTTTATCAAAATCTGTACTGTATTGTACTATTTAATGAACAGAAATTTCCAAATTAGCGTTGTCTTGCATATGGCGACAGCCAAGGCAATCAATCCGTTATGACTTTAAGTGTAATTATATGAATTTCTGTGTTAAACATGGCTCAGTTGATGGCTGTGACATGTTGATAACAGCGTGAAACAGATTCCTTAATGATATTTGAATCCATGTTGCAATCCAGTCACAATAGTTCCGTGCTCAGTGGACGCAACTTTGCGGCGCGTAAGACGAATGGAAATCCCGTTAACTCCAGTAATCAAAGGTTTTTGCTCCAAAATGGCCATTTAAAGAATCAGTGAAGGTATAACGCGTGGAATGTGTTTACCGTTGAGCTCATTGAAGTACCCGCATCATGATGTTTTTACCTTCATCTTTCTTCACAGCCAGCACTGTCAACTGTGAGTGCCCGTGTTCCCGCATCCTTGACCCGGTCTGTGACACCGCCGGCAACTACTACGGCAATTCGTGCCTGTTGAACTGTGTTGAGTAAGTATATCCATGAGATATTCTGACAGAAATTAGCCTGGCACCCTTGCGCAAAGAGAATAGTGTCAAATTAAAATTGAGTACATCCCGGATATAATAATCCCAAGGGAGTTGAGATTGACAATACGGTGTGCCTTTGAGGTTGACATCCAATGATCGAGTGAAAATGACCAGCGCCTTGAGCATGTACTAGTTGCGTGGATATGTGCGCTATATAAATATCCTATAATAATAAGTCATATAAAAGGTTAGAATATAGCGAAGAATCGCTGTAATGAAACCATTGCAGTTTATTCCTCTCAAGCAAATGTGAAGTGATAACATCAGACGTAGTTTCTTTGAGTTGCTGTTGTACATAACACGTACAGTATAATCACAGTTATCCGTTTATGTCCCCTGTCAAGAAACAGCCGTTTGTCATTTCAATCAGAAGATTGAGAATTCAAGAAGCAATTATCGTGTCTGGAGATCTAACTATTTTGTAGTTTACACTTATTTTAGATCTAATGATATGGACAGATTATGTGAAATGACTGAACCTATATCAGAGCTTATTATAAACATACACACACGCACGCACGCACGCCCGCACGTACACACACACACACAGACAGACACACACTGTGTCATGAATCTAAATCAAAGGAAATGCACCACAGATAATTCCTCATCCTTGCCTCATGATTATATCTTCACATTGCAGGGGGTGCCGTTCAGGCCGCAGAGGGCGACTACACTGTCAGTGGAAACTCCTGTGTTGCTGCTAGGAAGTAGATGACCTTCACCTTTGACGACATGGAACGTCTCCGAATAAAGAAGCACATATTGCCTGTGCAATAAAATATAGAACCAATCTGTGTTGTCATGGCTATTATTGTCAGATGGTATTAACAATGATAACGATTAGGTTTAATACAAAAACACGATTTTCAGTGTTCAGCATGCTGAAGTAAATATTGGCGACCTGTTTAGTTGATCACAATGTAGTGTAGTGTCCGTTCCTTACCATACATTCCCCGTACCGTCAGTTACATGATATAATTGATGGTTGCAAAGAATGTCATCCGGGAAGAATGTTGTTCCTGATGTCCTGTGAGTGGTCCGGTCGTCAACAGCACCACAGTTCAATATACTGAGTTGCGTGTCAGGCTTAATACAAAGTTGATCAAAGTTGACACTGTAGTGTAGAGTCAGTACCTTAGTATACATCTCCAATGCCGTCAATGTGAGAGTGAGTGAGTGAGAAAGTTAGAGAGAGGGAGGGAGAGTGAAAGAGAGAGATAGTGAGTGTTAGAGAGAGATTGAGAGGGAGAGAAAGTGGGAGAGAGTGGAGAGAGAGAGACAGAGTGTTAGAAAGAGTGAGTGAGTGCGAGAGGGAGGGAGGGAGAGAGAAACAGTGATACAGCTACAGAGACAGACACGTTACCCTGCACACATTTGCTTGCATGTACAGCAGTCAGTTACTTTTCATTATGTTCTTTAAACAGTGAATATGGATATTGACATTTTCCAGTTTTCAAAAACATAACATGCAGAAGTAGCAAATACAGTTCCTTTTTTGAGCATAATAGTTTCGTCAGTTTATCAACACATCAGTTTATTGCAAATCAAAATTCGTGATATTTGGATCGTGTTGAATGTGACCAGTATGATTTATTGTCAAAGAATGCCTGATGTAACACTCAGCGGTTTACTCGCATCCAACATACACCATATTCTGATTACATCCAGGAACGTTGCTCCCGTTGTCTTGTAGGTTGTGTTGATTTCCTGGGTTGTGAATGTGTTATACTGGGTGTATGGTATGTACGTGCACGATCCTGTTGACCATGGCAGTAGGTACAGCCATAGCTGGGTCGTAAGTGGTCCAGTCGTCAAAAACTATGGTGCAGATCTTGGGGGTAGTAGCAAATATGCGAATCCCTGTGCACCCCGATTATGTTTCTATGGTTTGTCTGCACCGTACTACACTCCTGGATTTCACCCAAATGGCTTAAGTACATCACTTGGGTTTTCGATTGTCAACATGATAATCCGTTACATACACTGTGGTAGGAAAGTCCCGGTAGTGTTGCCGATGCCACACTTCCACGGAAGGGAAAATGAAACAATGACGTTTGTGGTGAGAGTCACTAGGTTGAAATACACGTTTGTGATATGCCAATTTACATTATTTCCTAATGTACTCCTAAAACACCCAATAAAATCCACCAATTGTTACTACAAGATGTTCTCCTACTCACCACTCCATGACGTGACTCATAATTCGCTGTTAAACAATAAACCTAACATACAATCGACGGGGACGCTCGGAAAACTGCATGCCTTAAAAGACACTGCTTTACTGCTTTTTGTATGAACACGTTTACAATTTAACGTTACTGTGACCTTTCACGACCCCCCACGTTCAATCCAAATCATTATTGGGTAATATTTGTATGATTATGCTTTGTATAAATAGACGACAGATTGTCGTGTATGCAGATTAGCTGTCACCTCAAGATGAAGACAGCTGTTGTTGTTCTCGCTGTTGTAGCTGTAGTTCTCTCTGGTGAGTTCATTTGGCAGAATTTCCAAAACATACTTGGGGAACTGTTAGCTATGGTTAGTAGTTTGCAATCTGCATTATAAAGGCTGGTGTAAAATCTGCATCGAACATAGTGAGATTTAGATGAAGGTGAGGCTCTGAGTTGGTAAAAGCATAGCAGTACATAGATATGAAAGATATGGTCATTAGTTCGAACCTCACTATATATAGTTCTGGGTTTTTGGTCATCATAACCGTGGATCTGACCGAAGTAACAAACACATAAGCTCAGCACGAGCTATCCTCATCATCAAACTTAATTACTGATCACTTTCATAGCCCGTCATATGTCAACTGAGTCATATCAACCGAGTTTTTATTTTCCGATCAAACCATATGCTGCTTGTTAATTAAGTCGCAAGTGATATTTTATTTAGAAAACATTAAGAACAATTCAACACTTAGTTATCTTGAGGTGATCAAAAGTCCAGCGTCCTTCGTCGGTCATGTTAAGTATCATGAATCCATAGCCAATGTACATGAGGATTGTTTGCGAATACGTTTCGAGGTTACAAATAATTACTGCTGATTTTCTCCTCCGGACAGCCAGCACCTCGACCTATGCAGATTGCATCTGTCCAATAATCTATCAGCCGAAATGTGGAACTGACCTAAATGTCTATGGCAACCATACATAATGGGTCTATGGCAACCAATGCCATCTCAACTGCTTGTAAGTTAACAAATCACTCAACTGTTCGTTACTGCATAAATAGTTCACATAAATACTTCGACTGGAAGTAGGTTAATGGTTAAAAGTCATGCAATGGTACATAGACAAGGTGATAAGGGTTATTTGTAACATTTAGTTTTAATTCGTGATTTAACCACTGGTTGACCAATCAGGAACGAGAATTTTCAAAATACATTATTTAACTGCTGTGTGTTCCGTTCTGAATGTAATCTGGAGCGGTTAAATCTACAGGCGGCTCAATCAGAGCATAATATTTTACAGTATTAAATATATTAGAGCCTAGCTCTAACACTATTTTCTCTCCTACCAGTATTGAAAGTTTGATTGATTTTTCTCTACAGAGGAATCAGCGAGTATGCTGGGACATACAGCATCAACGGAAACAGCTGCATCACCAACTAAGGGTACACAGAATCGTCTAACAGTGGATCCAGATTCCTTCTACAATAAACAATACATCCTGTTAGAACGCTGAGTGTATGATACTCATTTTGACTGCTTGAGTTTAACAGCCTTGGGGAGTTTTTTTTCTAAGGAATCAAAATATGTGCATATCTCATGATACAGTTCTAACTCACTATAAGCACTAGAGCCCATTTTTATATTGTATTGTCTTCATGAATAAATCTTTTTAACATTTACCTGCTAGTTTTAGACACCATCTGTGATACTCTAGATATTTTACAGTCCTTCGATGACTGGTTATTTAACTACTTGTAATTAATGTGTATGTAAACCTTTTCTCGTCACTATATGGCTGAATTATTGCCGATGTAACGTTAAATTTTAACTCACTCACTCACTCACTATAAGCACCACTGGTGCTAGCGAAGTAATGATCTGAAACCATAATCACGTAGGATTCTGAAACGTGATCACATCTATATAGACTGACAGTTTATTCACACACACACTGAAACTATATTTCATAATTTGAAGTTTCGAGATTCAATGTATGAGTGGTGGCACTTTCAGGCAGCCCTCTTGTCTTCAATCTGTTTAGTAACGTTTTTTGGGTGTTCTATTCCTTTACCATCATACGTTATCAACATGATTTCTTCGCGATTATTCTCCTGTAACCTGAAAATAATTAAAGCACACAAGCGGGATGTTTCATCTATGAAAACAACGCACAGCAGAAATACAAACATTGTTCAGAGGCTAACATGAAGCTTTAATTGTCCCATGTACCAATTTAAAGTTGCCTACATCGAGGCCTTGATTTCCGACATGTCCTAAGGTGAACTAAATTAGCCCCAAAAGATAGTTACTATTAGTTTTTTCTTGCAATAACGTTTCAAGATCACCCCAATGTAACATTGTACATTAGTGTTCATAAAAGAAATGTCCATAGGGCTATGTGTGAACTAAACAGGATTTCCAATTACAGCGTACTTAAAGCAGCCGGTTTTTCTGACCACCCGTGGTAATCCCGAGCTAACCATATCATTGATTAAGAGAGCAAGGAATCTTCTGATTTTTGTGGAGCGGAAATAGTGTTACAGTGTTATACTTCCGATGTATACAGAAAAACCTGATGGAATGTTATCAGATAAAACCCAGATGTCTTTCTAAACTGTTGTCGTGGCTGTATTGATTTTTCCATTACAAGGGATCGATATTTCACGGTTACATCCCTAAAAGATCTTTTTAATGTCCGTCCTCATGTAAAAGAAATTGAATTAATTGATAAATTTTGAAATGTATTGTAATTAGTTAGTGATTTTAATTTGGTAGAATGAATAAATAACTATGATTGTTAGTGGTTGTACCTTCAAAGGGGGGTTGAAGTAGCGTAAAAATATTGTACCCGCGAGATGGTACGTGAGTCCCTTTTAATTCAAAGTATTTTTCATTCTCTGAATTTTAATAGTAGCATATTTGTTCATTTAACGTATGGCTAGTTTGCTAAACAATCGCCAACACCTGAAGGTATGATGTAAATCCAGGTAGGGTCCATGCAGGTAGCAAAAGTACTGTAAGTCCCCATGGTCCTTAGCATGGTGATCTATCTTCAGTTGCTGGCAACCTTTTATGTTCTAATGTTCTGTTTAATAGTAGCATTTAATGAAAGCAAGCTAGTTTTTACTTTAATATCTGTGATATACTAGTAGGTTTACTATTCTTCGACAACAGACTTTTAATTTCAAATTGTATTGATCTATAATATAACAATAAATTGTTCCCGTCACATATGCCTGAAATATTGCCGATGTGGCGATAAATGTTAACTCACTCACTCTAAACTGTTGTTAACCGTTACTAACGGCTGTTTGAGAGAGGAATATTTGAAACGTATGTGAGTGAGTAGGTGAATTAGGGTGTCAATATGAGCAATATGGAGAGTGACGTTCTATGGTGCTTTTAGAAGCATTCCAATATCATGATCGGGAAACTGATGAATGGAGATTGAACATTATTTAAGCTACAGCATCGCAAGGATATTTAAATTGTGTCAGCCGAAGTAGTTGAAAACCGAACCTTGAAACACAGTTTTTTGAAAAGACGTTTTTCTTAACTGAAGATAAACAATAAGTAATAGACTATTTTATATTGTAATAGCCGCTCCCAAAAGAAAGGATGTTTTTTTCTAATTCGGAGGGTCCCGACATGTGATCAGCTTTTTCTGAATACATCTTCAGTATAACACTGTTCATGATCATTGTGTGCAATGTTTTTAATAAAGAGCTTCGTTTAATGACACTTTAATAATTTTGTTATAGATATCTCATCATCAATTAAAAATATAGTGCCTTAAAATCCATGAACAGGTACGTGAAACAAGATACATAAGTCTTCAGATAGCGTATATACATTTCTGCTAATGTATTCATTCATGCTGTTAGAAATTTGAGAAAGTAATAAATTCGTCTTCCATCATTACCTTTGTTACAGATAGAGAAGAAATAGCAAAATTCTTTCGTCCCTGATCCGCTTGACAAGTAATATACCTGAGGAGCATTTATTAATGTTTATGCAGCCTTACACACGGAGGCGAGGATATGGTGAGGTCTGTTATGTGGACCCTCCCTACTGCTGACATGATCACAAATGTACGTGAGCAATATATTCCTACAGAGACCAGGGTGTCCACATCACTCTGAGATCAATAATCAGACAATCTTAGCTATCGTGCCAAATAGTGAGACACTTCGCGATACACACTTGTATAAGACATGGTGACTTAAAATGTTCAAAGACTAGAACTGACCAGGTATATGTTTCACCGTTCCATTTCACAACCAGTATGTGCTTCAGTGTTTGTGGATGCTGCTAAAAGTCATTCAGAGAAATGTGACACACTCACACTTTATCACTTAATTTTAACCCAATGTGTGATATATTCGGCTTACCCAAGAGATAGATTATATGTTTGCATATATTATTCGGCAACACATTCCCTTGTGTTTCAAATGGTTTCATATAAATGTGCTTTGTGAGTCACTGGAGTTTATTTTTACGCCGCGCTCAGCAATATTCCAGCAATATGGCCTACGGTCAGTAAATAATCGAGTCTGGACCAGACAATCCAGTGATCAACAGCTTGGGCATTGATCTACGCAATTGGGATACGATGACATGTGTCAACCAAGTCAGCGAGCATGACCACTCGATCCCGTCAGCATGGGTTAATGAAGATCAATTCTTACCCGGATCTTCACGGATATGTATTCAATGTGTCAACAGTCATGGGGATAAATAATATCAGACCATCTGAACTGCTTCTATGTTTTATTGCACAATTAGTATGCGCTGTTTTGGCCCTGGATGATGCATGTGGTCAAACATGATGGTCATCTACTTCCTGGCAGCAACACAGGTGCTACCACTGATTTCGTAGGCGGACGCTGCGGCCTGAACGGCACCCCTGCAATGTGAAGGTCCATCGTCAGACAGGAATCAGGAATTATTACTTATGCATTTCCTTCAATTGGGAGTTCCATTAATCAGGATTAATCAGCCCCTACCCTTTGTCCAAATGGCTTCATACTATTATATATCATCACAAAACTATAAGTAATGTCACCACACTGTACATCAACCTCATTAACTGTATAAACTCTAATATCCTTCATGTATATATTCTGCTTGTTCATACTGTCGAATATCACTTGCTTGATAACGGAGTTAGCATCTACACTGAACCGTCGTATCAAACAGATACATGTTGATGACATATTGTTTACGTTCGTTATTTCTTACAAAGAGCGGCTTTTCAGTGACAGTCGAGAACATGGACATTATATTGAACGTTTTTACCATAATCACACAGAAGATAAAGACCTACGAGTGATGTTATCACTTTTCATATAAACGTTGACAAGATGCAACACGAACGTTTTTAACCGTTGTATCAGTCTTCTGAGGAATTAGCAGCTGTTTCTATGCGGGCGATAAATCACTATTTTCTAATCTGTTGTATCAGGGGTGAACTATACTTTGATTGAGTGAGTGAGTGAGTGAGTGAGTGAGTGAGTATGGTTTAACGCCGCTTTTGGCAGTATTCCATCAACATCACGGCGGGGGACACCAGAAATGGGCTTCACACATTGTACCCATGTGAAGAATCGAACCCGGGCCTTCGGTGTGACGAGCTAACGCTTTAACCACTAGGCTACCCCACCGCCCCTACTTTGATTTGAGACCCTTTGAGACGGATCTCTGTGAGAATGTTTTATGGATATACTTACTCAACGCAGTTCAAACTGCAGGGACTGTCGTAGTAGTTGCCGGCGGTGTCACACACTGGTTCCAAGCTGAGGGGACAAATACACTCACAGTTGACAGTGCTGGCTGTGGATCGAGATGGGAACAGAAAAATGAAGCTATAATGATACATGTCCCTCAATAAACACTATTTGTTTGCGATCATGAATACTTTTTACATGGAACCCCTTGGCCGACACTTTGATATTTTGTCAAGATGAATTTTGGCTACCAAATTTACAACGAAAGCTTTGTAGCTTCATTAGGGTGTTGTCGACACTTTCTGAAACCAACATCCACGGGTGTACTGTGATGGTGACAAGATAAGGATCGCTATCAAGCCGAATCTGGTATTTACAAAAGTATCAGAGGAAAATGCACCACTGCTTCTGAATATACATCTGAGTGTACTGATGAAACCGGTATAAAACTCACCGCATAGCACCACAGCAAGAACAGCAAGAATAACAGCAGCCTTCATTTTGATGCTTCTTTTCCAAACAGGATCAAAGTATCGAATGGATTTGCAATTCTAGTATTTATACAGTACACAAACCTCATGAAATACAATTTCAAGTAATATATAGCTCTCAGTCGATTTAAAACTCTATTTTATATCCCACAAATCATAAGTGTTTGCTTCAAGGAGGTTGCTGTGAGCAGTTAATGTTTCTTTGCCATGTAGAATCAACTTCACATCCACATAAAATACATGTAAACTCTTGATCAGCATATTTTAACATTTCTTGTCGCAGTAACAAGGAGCTTTGTTTGAGTTGCAGGTGTTTTTGAACATAACGCCCAATTTTACATATTAAAACTTCAGGGTTTGGAACATTCAATAACACCAGTCACACTGAAATGTGATGACGTTACCCTGGACTACTTTGACGCCTGTTACATCTGAACATGGTTTGCTGATTATTGGAAAAAATTAAAATCATTCTGAAAAATATTTGATGTACGTGATAATTAATGAATGTGGTATCCCTTTCGCTGAATGGCATGATTAGTTTGTTTACCATATAAGTCAGCCAGTCAGATGGTTGGCTTTGCGAACAGGTGCGTGTCATGTCAAAATTGACCATATTCACACTTACCATACGAAACCCGCTGGCGGTCGTAAGGATGCCCTCATATTGCCACTCAAACATATTTCACAGAAAATAAGCCTTATGATGTAACTACACGTAACTAAAACATCAACAAGCCAGTACAGTTTTATGCCACTTTTATCAATATTGCAGGTTTATCAAGACGTTGGACAACAGATATGGCCTTCATATATTGTTCCCATGCGTGGAAGTAAACACTTTAGCCACTAGGCTAATGTACAGCCCGAATACATAATGGGACATTAATTACAAAATGAGGGAGAAAAAAATATTTAAACGACAAGGGAAAGTTATGTCCATTGTTCTTGGAACTGTTTTATTAGCATAACTGAATAACTACCCTAGGGCAATTATTTCTATTTAAAAACAATGAAAGTGTACTTATTTTGATAATCTTCATCATGCCTAATATATTACACGCGTATTAAATAAGTATGCCCTCGTGGTGTAAAGACCCGTGAAGATCCGGGGTAGAATAGGTCTTCAGCAACTCATGCTTGCCACAAAAGGGGACTATGCTTGTCGTAAGAGGCGACTAACGGGATCGGGTGGTCAGGCTCGCTGACTTGGAAGACACATGTCATCGGTTCCCAGTTGGGCGGATCCATGCTCATGCTGTTGATCACTGGATTGTCTGGTTCAGACTCGATTATTTAAAGACCGCCGTCATATAGCTGGAATATTGCCGAGTGCAGCTTAAAACTAAACTCACTCACTCACACCTGGTGTAAGCCGTTTAGTCACCCTCACTACGGTAGTTATTTAAATAACCACCTTGTAAGGCTGATAAACCTATACATACCAAGGTTGTTTTTCATATAAGAGAAAAAAACTGATTTTAGTGACGGGTAATGACAGATACTACATAAAATACTCACAACAATCTGGTGCCTAGCACATAGGATTTTAACAAGGCATAAAATCAGAACTTACACAATTTACAACTAACATAAATACAAATTTAAACTACTGAGGAGACACATATGCTACTTCAAATATTTAATATGGGCTTGTGTAGTGTATAAATACCGTCATTTCAATCCAGTCGATACTTTGATTCTGTTTGGAAGAGAAGCTCCACTTCAAGCATCAAGATGAAGGCTGCTGTTGTTCTGGCTGTTCTTGCTGCGCTGCTGTGTGGTGAGTACAATCATTGTTTTATGTACAAGTCGATGTGAATTTTCAAAGGGGTCATATGTGCTTAGTGGAACCAGTTATGTTCGATCATACAGTGCTGCCAAAGTGTGTCTTTATCAAAATCTGTACTGTTCTGGAACGTTTAATGCACAGGGATTTCCGAAAACGAAATGATGTTTCAATCTCAGTCATAAATTAGCTCAGCAGAGCTTCATCCCAACCTCAGGGCGTTGTTTTGTCAGTTTTATCAAATTATAGGTACAAGTCGCTGTGAATTTTCTAAGGGGTGATATTTGGTTGGTACAACCAGGCATGTTCGATCATAGGCCGTTTGGTTCACTACAATGGTACAATGTGTGAAGTCTATTTCTGGTGTCCCTGCCGTGATATTGCTGGAACATTGCTAAAAGAGGCGTAAAACCATACTCACTCACTCGATCATTTGCCAGTAACAGTTCTGCCAAGAGTGCCTTGAGCAAAGGTTGTAATGTCTTGTAACGTATAATGCACAGCAATTACCAACACGAAATGAGGTGAGCGGAGCGGAGCTGCATCCCAGCCTTAGGGGTTTCCTACCAGCGGCATATCCTGCTCGCTCGTGGTCGTCCTTACACAAAACAGTCGGTATACCAGGCTGACTGTACAAATGTAAGCAAGGAGATTATCAACTCTGGCTATAAGTGACATATAAAAAATGACACAATTGATGGCTGTGAAATGTGGATAACAGCATGTGAAACAGACTCGATGACCTTAGTGATATTTGACTTCATGTTGCAGAAAAGGCAGTCAGTCATGAAACTATAATGCACAAATATTTATACGTTTTCGGGACAGAGTGATCTGTGATATTTGTCACCCTTTCAGGAATGTCATATCCTCCTGTTGCCAATGACAGAATGATCTGTGATATTTGTTACCCTCTCGAGAAAGACATTATGATATATACTTCGAACCTACAGGGTTCTGACGTGCCCAGTCGACGCAACTTTGCGGACGAGTGGAAACCTCTCGAACTCCAGCAATTTTGAAAACGTTGTCCCTCCAAAATGGTCATTTAAAGGATCAGTCAAGGTTTAACGTGTGGAAAATGTTTATTGTTGAGCTCATTGAGTTACCAGTATAATGTTTTTACCTTCATCTTTCTTCACAGCCAGCACTGTCAACTGTGAGTGCGCGTGTACCCGCATCCTTGACCCCGTCTGTGACACCGCCGGCAACTACTACGACAATTCGTGCCTGTTGAACTGTGTTGAGTAAGTATGTCCATGAAATAGTCTGACAGAAATCAGCCTGAAACCCTAGCGGAAAGAGAATTATGTAAAATAACGTTGATTTAATGAAACCGCAGCAATGTATTCGTATACAGAGTAATGATGAAAATGTAAAGTGATAACAACACACGTAGTTCGTATGTATTTTTGTTGTGAATAACATACACAGCATAATAATTGTGAACTGGAGAGCACTGAAATGTACGTCTATGGTACCCTGTGAAGCTGGGTAGTTCAGTGGTTAAAGCGGTGTAAAACCCAACTCACTCACTCACCTTCTCTGGAGATCTAATATTTACGATAGATAACATGAAACGACTGAACTTTTATCAGATCGTATCTCACTCACTTACTCCCTCACACACACTCTCTCTCACACACACACGCACGCTCGGACGCGCGCACACACACAGAGTACTGAAATGTACGTTTATGTCTCCTGTCAAGAAACATGCGTTTGTGATTTCAATGAAAAGACTGAGAATTGAAGAAGCAAGTATCGTGGCTGGAGATCTAATCATCATGTAGTTTACATTGATTTTAGATCTAATGATATAGATAGATTATGTGAAACGATTGGACCTTTATCAGTCCTTATTAAACACACACACACACACACACACACACACACACACACACACACACACACACTGTGTCATGAAACTAAATCAAAGGAAATGCACCACTGATAATTCCTCATCCACGATTGCACCTTCACATTGCAGGGGTGCCGTCCAGGCCGCGGAGGGCGCCTACACTGTCAGTGGAACCTCCTGTGTTGCTGCTAGGAAGTAGATGACCTTCACCTTTGACGACATGGAACGTCTCCGAATAAAGAAGCACATATTGCCTGTGCAATAAAATATAGAAGCAATCTATGTTGTCATGGCTACTTTGTCCGATATCAGTAACTGATAACTTTCGACAAGGTTTAATACATAGAGATTACTACACGAGGTCTCATTACATACGAATTATACGAAACTCGTGACCTTCAGAAACCATAGGAAGGTCACGAGTTTCGTATAATTCGTATGTAATGAGACCGAGTGTGGTATTTTATTTATTACCCACGTCTTACATGCATTGAATTGACAAAATAGCGTATTTTTGTTATTGTACTGGTTTCAAACCGAAACCGGTTTTATAAAGAGGTTGCGGAAGAATTTTGTTCTGAAGTACACTTTTGCATGACGTCACATTGTATTGACGTCACTACGCCATTCTCGTCTGTCCCCTTGGTAACCGACGTCACGATGCATGTCAGTTGTCATCGCCTCTCGTACAGCCTCCTACAGTAAACTACTCAGTAGCACCCCGTTTCTTGGTTTGCAACTGCTTCACTCGAGTAACATCACTGGTGGAAACATTGCGTTTATGTTTTTCAACGGATATAATGTCTCAGTTCGGCTCACGATTAAACAGCGACACGGCAACGTTCGCAATGTTTACATTCCCACAATGCATCTAAGTTGTAGAATGAATGAATTCACGTGTTTGTTATGAATGAACAAGTAGTTCCGTCACAACGTGACCTAATTGAGAGGTCATCGGTTATCCAATCAAATCGTTAGAATCTCAGGTGAAGTCGTTACGACACAGGTCAACGCGATACGACACTCGTGTGACGTACGGGATTAGTATGCAACTACCCATACGTTGACCACGTGGGTAATAAAAAACATGATTTTTTCAACTTGCTGATGCATATTATGAGTCAGTGAGTGAGTTAAGATTTAAAGTCATAGAGTGAGCGAGTGAGTGAGTGAGAACCCGGGTCTTCTGCGTGACGAGCGAATGCTTTAACCGCTAGGCTACCCCACCGCCCAGGTTATGAGAGACTGACTGAGGTTAGTTTTACGCCGCTTTTAGCAATATTCCAGCAATATCACGGCGGGGGACACCAGGAATGGGCTTCACACATTGTGCCCATGTGGGGAATCGAACCCGGGTCTTCGGCGTCGTCAGTGAACATAGCAGCAGTTATGGTACAAACAGCAATGGCAGGTGTAGTGAAATACTCACGAGGGCCTGTAAATATTCAAGTCTGGGACAGGCACACCGTAGTACTCTGAGTGGGTGAGTGAGTGAATTTAGTTTCACGCCGCTTTCAGCAATATTCCAGCTATATTACGGGACAGCAGAAATGGGCTTCAAGCATTGTACCCATGTGTGGAATCGAAATCGGGTCTTCGGCATGACGAGCGAAAGCTTTAACCACTGGGCTACCCCACCACCCGTAGTAGTCTGAAGTATTTGCGACAACGACTTTTGAAAGGACACTGCTCGTTATTGTAATCTTCTTCTTAATCCATGAATAAGAATGAAGCAGTTAACTGAAGCTGCCTCCCTCGACGCTGAAGGGCCCGACTGTGTCCTTTCAGCTCCCCTGCAAGGTAAACTTGCATGACGAGAAAGACTTAAGAATGGATCATGTGACATCCTGGGGATACGATACCCTGTGCTATGCGTTAATTGAAAGCGAGAAAAGCCACACAAAGCTCTGCTTAAAGAACGTGGAATACACAATTATGGTCATGAGTGTGCGTTTATGATTCACCCTTAAAAAACTATAATGATACCAGGTGTTTGCAAAAAGGTGAGTGAGTGAGTATGATTTTACGCCGATTTTAGCAATATTCCAGCAATATTACGGCAGGGGACAACAGAAATGGGCTTCCTGTGGGGAATCGAATCCGGGTCTTCAGCGTGACCACCGGACGCTCCATCAATCTACCCCACCGCCCCGCAAAAAGGTGGACAACACTGGAACACATGGCACATCAGACACGAATATTGACACCGATGCCTTAAAGTTAGAAAGTTCGTCCACAAGTTTAACATTAAACGTTTTGAAATCTTTGAGGCCTTGTATGTTGTAAAATTGATGAAAGAACATAAAGGACTAATCGTATCATACTCTTTGAAATCAAATTGATGTAGATAATTGACATAAACTTTACTTGAAAACTACATATCAATAGAAACGTGTATGGCAATTCCTTCAAGATAAGACAGGTTTAATCTCCGAATAACCTGTGAAGATCCGGGTTAGATTTGATCTTCAGTAACCCGTGCTTACTAAGAGGCGAATAACGGGATCGGGTGGTCAGGCTCGCTGACTTGGTTGACACATGTCATCGTATCCTAATTATGTGGATCGATGCTCATGCCGTCGATCACTGGATTGTTTGGTCCAGACTCGATTATTTACAGACCGCCACCATAGACCTGGAGTGAGTTAGTGAGTTAAGATTTTATACATCGGCAATATTTCAGCCATATCGTGACTGTAAAACAAGTTATTATTTCATGCTAGATAAAGGTAAACTATAAAACCCTGTCAACGAATGACAGTAAAATAACTTAGTCTAGTTTATCACAGATTTCTATATAGCTGGAATATTGCTGGTGCGGCGTAAAACTAAACTCACTCACTCACCCATTGCTGTAGTAGTTTCCGGCGGGGTCCCGTGTCTGTGGACATACACACTCATTGTTGATGGAGGTGGCTGAGACAAAAGGCTAACCGATTCAATTTCAAGATAATGCGTAATCTTCTTAGTAATTACCGAGGACATGCGCGACACGTACATTGTAGGTATTGAGATGTAAGTCATTGTTTAGTAGACTGCAGGCAGGTTTAAGTCTGCCGACAGTGTTACCCTACGAATCCTCTCATGCATATACCGTACTGAATCAGGTTACCAGTTCACATGCTGCAGTTTAGATAAAGATCTGAACTGCATTGAGAATGCATGTTAAGTAATAACCACTTCACTCGTTTCACTGTCTCAGTATCGCAGTTCTGGATTTCGAACATTTTACAGCATAACAAGGAGCCATTACCTCGATGGCAAGTTGATACCATAGCTCGCCAGTCACTATATAACTGTTAACAGTTAATATTGTCGTAACTGGTGTTTGGGTTTCAGTAAACCCTACCACAGTTACCTACTATAGTCCGTCAACTGAACTTTTGCACCCTGTTTTCACAATTTACCTTTTAACCAAAATGCCTACAAAATGTGTTTAGGCATACGCTCTTTGTATCTTATGACCTATGAAAGGTTTAAATTTCATAATTTTATGTCAATTATTAAAGCTTCTTCTTAAGAAGCCATCTTATAAAAATATGAAATCTTGGTGGCATTACGTGTCTTTTGGAGAAACACTCAATTGAAAAAGAGGGTTTTTTAGCGCTTGCCTTGCGCTTGAAAAAGTTGTAAACTCTTTTGATGATTTACCGGTCATCTTTGTACAACATCGTTTTTACCACAACCTGTGTGTTGACGATCTTTGACATGCATGTACATATCACGCTGACACACATTTTACAACGTTGTTGGCTTTTCCATCACGTGCGTTAACCCCTCGTAAAACTCTCCACAGTTTTACAATTATTATATGACAGGTTTAAAGGAAAAATCTTTAATAATCGTTTTAGAATTACTAAAATCGATATCTTGTTTGGCCACAGTATACAATTACCATATAAACAGAGAAGCGTTTTAAAATATTCAGGAGTTTTGTGTAAATTGTGAAAAACTGGGTGCCAAAAGAAAAGTTGACGGACTATAATTATGATTGTTCACATTGTCAGGTGAGATGAAAGCTCCAGCTCTGCACTCGCCTGGTCCATGGGAAATGTTAAGTCAAGGGGTGAGGGGTCGTGACTCCTAACTAACTACATTACATTCATGTACTGGCATACATACATTCAAGGATAAACGCAACACCAAGTTCTATACTCACATGGGTTTACTGTCTCTCAGTCCATCTCTCTCTAAGTACAACTCCAATACAAGACAGAACAGGCTCGTACCACACGGGGAACTGAGTAACGTGGGTTGGCTTCCGAAATGTTGAGCTAGTACTCTTCGCACTCTGAGCTCTTAGCGCCCAAACATGTCTTTTTAAATGAGACGAGCCTGACCTGATCTTGAACACATATTTCAACATATCGTTTTGATTAATTAATAACTATATCTGTCCTTTCACTCATGTGTATTATAATTAGAAGGGTCTCGGGCAGCACCGTTCAGTGACTCCCTTTTCAGTGATTGGATACTTCCGTCTACTTCCCTGTTCTAAGTCAATGAACTCATTGGCACACAGTTAACCAATAAAGTAAATCTTAACATGCACTGGCTCATTCCCCCATTAATACGATTAAGACTTTGAAAGTCTTAATGCAGATGAACTACAATCATCAAATGTTTTCTCAGGTTTATAATATCCCATGTGATAGGTCTTTGACGTTCAGAATTCAACTTGGCTGATGCAAACATAATATACTTCTCACAAAAAAATAAGCAACAATTATTTCCAGTGCAATATCTTTATCAATCTCGATAGCGATTTTTGCCGATATGTTACTGAAAGGTAAATATTCAAAGAATACGTACATAACCTTTAGTGACTGTCAAATTGATTTATCTGATAACATCACCCGAACACAACTACCCTCTGAAACAACATACAAAATGTGTGGCATGAATGTGCTCCACTCTTCACACGTTCACCCGGATCGGTGTAAACCAACCGGTAACCATTCCTCTGGCACAACAAGCAGGTCCTAACTTCATTTTTATGGATGATAATGCCCGAGAAAGAGTTGTTAACGATGTGCAGATCAACAACATCACACATATGGACTGGCCTGCAATGTCACTTAATCTTAATCCCATTGAAGACGCTTGGGGCATTATTGGAAGTCATGTTTAGGGTCTCCATGTTCACCCCCAGACTCTGGATGACCTTGCGTTTAGTGAAGTCCGTTTGGTTGTTGGCGAGAATGGTGATGTCGGACCACTCTATTTGATGATTGGGGTTAGCTTTGATGTGGTCAGAGATAGCTGATTTGGTGTCGGAATTAGCAATAGAGGTGCGATGTTCTTTGACTCGGGTGTTGATGGGTCGGGATGTTTCACCTATGTAGCATTGTCCACAATCACAGTTTATTTTGTAAATAACACATTTCGGGTTGTTGTTGTTGACGGTGGGCTGTTTTCTTCCGTTGGCATGGAGGAGGTTGTTAAAGCTCGAGGACGCTGAAGGTTGTCAAAATAGAGTGGTCCGACATCACCATTCTCGCCAACAACCAAACGGACTTCACTAAACGCAAGCTCACAGAAGCCATTGACATCAAACGCCATAAGCCCACCATCAACCGTGACCAAGGATACTTCATTCCATCAGCTTATGATCCACTCCTCCACCAAGCCCAATCTATTGTATAAATATCGCATCTATTGTATAAACATCTCATTGTAACTACATCTCTGGCTTCCATTCACTATCCTTTGTGTACTCACTGGTTTCATCAGCTTACTGCTTGGGTCGTTGTCCTGCTGGAAAATCCAAACATTTCCCTAGAACACGTGAGCAGATGGAAGTAAATGTCCCTCGAGAATATATGTGTACCGCTCACTTTTCATATTCCCTTCAAATACACAGAGGGGCGTTGCCCCTAACACAGATATGCCACTCCACACGTTAAATGTCGGACTGTACTTTGGGCGCTGATACAAAGGTTTTTCAGTTTGTTTGGTCCAGAATTTCAGTGTATTAGGAAACAGCCACACAGAACTTTCATCTGAGAAAATCACATTGTCCCAGTTAAAATTTCTATGCTGTAAGCACCAGTTCAACATTCGCTCCTTTTGTTCAGGTTTCATGATCGGTGATGGAATTCCTCGACTTCTCTGCCAACCCATTGCATGCAGTTCAGTTCTAATTGTCTCCTTACAGACAGCCACAGTTCCTCTATCAATCATATCCAGCCTGAAGTTTTCTAAACTCCTTCGCGTTTGTTTTTATAAACAAGAATACCATGCCGCCTCCTGTCACCGACAGTCAATTTTCTGGGCCTACCTGCGCCTCCCTGGTGCTCAATGCCATATCCATTTGCAATATTTTTCAAAACACGAAAAACAGTGGACAAAGGGATGCCTGTTCTACTTGAAATCACTTTAGCTGATCTGATGTCCTTGTTATAATACTCTAAATTCAACTTCCTCTTCTCTAAATCATCCCTACTGAGGATCACTGAAAATGTCGTCTGCTAGCAAGTAAACAAAGGGGGATAACTCTTCACAAATTGATGATAAAGGATGAACGGAGTTGTCTCTCTTGAATGAAACCAAGCACTTGATAGCTGGTCAAGGTTGTTTATACTAGAAATCCAATTAAACATATTCCTAAAATTCTCAATAATTTCTGGTCATACTATATATACCTTGTGCAATTATGAATCTCTATATTTGGAATATTATTACTGTGATCAGGAAATGTAGGCCCTTAAATATTGGCGAAATTGCAACAAATCACATGCTCATCCTTCTATAGTATATACATCTTTTGTATGTTTAGCGGATAGCAAAATGAAACAAACACAACAAAAAATATGGTGGTGATGTCATGAAATAATGTATAAATGACTCCATATAGACGACAGGTGCTATCCAGTCTCAGGTAAACATAACGAATAGAAAATATCTGATTCATGTTTGTTCAGTTTTCACTTCAAAATGTTTATGTTCAGCTTTCTGTTGAGAAACGTTTGGTTTATAGGAAAACGTGGATTCAGAATTGGTTAGTTGGTCATGGCTTAACGTCGGGTTAGAATTGGTCTTCGGAAACCAACCCATGTGTGTTGTAAAAGGCGACTAAGGGGATCGGGTAGTCAGGCTCGTTGACACACGTCATCTTATCGAAATTACGTAGATCGATACTCATGCAGATGAACACTGGGTTGTCTGGTCCACACACGATTATTTAATCGATGTAAAAATTAATTTAGTTAATTTTAGTATACAATTGATATTTGTAAACATTTCTTTGTTGGTTTCACACTTTATTCTTTGACATACAAATATCTGTTTGACTTTTACGCCGCACTCAGCAATATTCCAGCTACATGGTCTGTAAATAATCGAGTCTGGACCAGACAATCCAGTGATCAACAACATGACCATCAATCTATGCAACTGGAAATCAATGACATGTGTCAACCAAGTCAGCGAGCCTGTCCACCCGATCCCGTTAGTCGCCTTTTACAACAAACATGAATTGCTGAAGATATATATACATATATATATATGTATATATATATATATACACACACACAGACATTGTATATATATATATATATATATATATATATATATATATGTGTGTGTGTGTGTGTGTGTGTATGTATGTGTATCCATATAACCTGGCACGAAGAATATGTGCAATAGTTTCAAACCAGGCCACCCGCTGACTGAATGAATGATGTTTTTACTATTACGGGAATATCCAAAATCTCTTGTTGAAGACGGAATAAATAAAGCTTTACAGCATAATAGAGAAGATCTTTTGACAGGAACGATGAAACAAACCAATGAGGAAAAAAGTAATTGCTTTTGTAGCTACTTATAATCCGTTGAACCCAAATGTGTTCCAGAACATAAAGTAAATATGTGCATCTTAGAACAAGATGAAAAACTGAAATCAATGCTGAAATCTAGAAAAATAACAAATAGCAAAAGACAAAATCAGAATCTTAAAAAGATACTAACAAAAGCCAAATTTATTTTAAAGAAACAGAATTTATCAAATCCTAGTGTGTCTAGATGCAATAGAGGTAACTATGGAACGTGTCGACATATTGTTGAAGGACACTCTGTAACTTTCACGAGACACGGAGAATTCTATGTAAAACAGAATTTTGACTGCTCTTCCAAAAACATAATATATGTCATAACATGCACAAGCTGTAATGAACAGTATATTGGTCAATCAGAAAATATAAGAGCCCGGGTTCGTGTCCACAAACAACAAATAAAGTGTCCTGAAACCCGATGTATCCCACTGAGTGAACATCTAGATGTCTGTGCGAAAGGAAACGATGTTAAATTTACAATATTTCCTTTTTATCAAGTTCAAAATTCGGATAAAGTAAAACGAATTTTAAAAGAACACTTCTTCATCGACAAGTTCAAACCAATGTTAAACCATTGCAAGCTGTGACCTTTTCGCTCTAGAATGTTGTCCTTATTGTGACGTCACAATATATATGTAATGACGTCATACTGTAACTGCTACAATCTCCCTAAAGAGTAAAGAACGAAACATGTTGGAGAAAAAGGCATTCTGTTTTTATCTATGTGATTATCTCTATATATATATATGACGCACAAATACGTATAGATGTTTATATATATTTATTACCCACGTGGTCAACGTATGGGTAGTTGCATACTAATTTCGTACGTCACACGAGTGTCGTATCGCGTTGACCTGTGTCGTAACACCTTGACCTGAGATTCTAGCGATTTGATTGGATAACCGATAGCCTCTCAATTAGGTCACGTTGTGACGGAACTACTTTTTCATTCACAACAAACACGTGAATTCATTCATTCTACAAATGTTACTACAACGAGACATCTCACATGATCGTGATTACTTGAAATATTACAAAAACACATAAAAAGTTAAATATTAAAAACTACAAGAACTCGGGTATACGTATCAATCACAAATTCTAATTAATTTACAGTTTTTGAAAATAGATAAAAGTTCGTCTGCTGTGTTTTGCTGTTGACAATGTCTTGATCAAACATGGTCACTCCCGTTCGTGTTAATGACTCCGTGAAAATCGATGGAACAGTTCGAGGGAGAGTCACTTCCACCGTTAAACCTCTAGGAACATTCAGTGTTATTAATGTCAAAACTTTGGATGGGGAAATAAGGCAAGAACACAGACACAGACTTACTGTGGTTCCTGAAACTGTATCAATGGCCCCTCCCACTAACAATGATCAGCTTTCACTACCGGAGGATATTTTGGAAGAGTTTATGAAAGATAACTTCTTTGAGGAGGTATATGATGAAAGTTCTTTCAGCTATGATTGCTCAAACATTGACAGTTACATCCAACAAAATCGGAATCAAAACACTTGGCGAAAGACTAACTATGACATAAACATTCTTATGAAGTTCATCAAGTCAAATGGTGACACAAGACCCGTTGAAACAATACCCCCGTCAGAACTGTGTGACATTTTGTGCACCTTTTTCATTGAAATAAAGAACTCTAAAGGCGAGGATTATGAGCCCAGCTCACTTACATAAAAATTGTCGAGTTTTGACAGATATTTGAAAGCTAGGGGGTACGAAAAGTCGTTACTTAATGACAGGGAATTCTCCAAAGTATGCGCAGTTCTATCAACAAAAAAAGAGATCCTGAAGAGTGAGGGGCTCGGCAACGTACCTAATAGGGATGAAAGTCTGTCTCTAGAGGAAATCCAAACACTCTACGATTCCGGAGAATTAGGTTCTAGTAATCCAGAGGCGATATTAAACACATTGTGGTGGAACAATACCAGGCAGTTTGGCACCTGAAGTGTTAAACCACATCACTTGATGAGATGGGGAGACATTCAGGTGAAAACAGATTCTGATAGAGGGGAGTTCTTGGAGTAGAACGAACGCCAAACTAAAACCCGCACATCCCGTGACATCTGCAACGTCCGAGACGTCATCTCCCCGTGCATGGGCCACTAACGACGCTCGCTGTCCCGTATCCCTGTACAAGTTGTACGCCAGTCTCCGTCCTAGAGATTACTGCTCTCCTGACACGCCTTTTTATTTGGCCACAAATTCAAAGTCAGCTCAAAAGATAACCATCCTTGGTTTGAACGCTGTCCCGTTGGCAAAAATAAACTTGGATCCATAATGAGGAGAATGGCTAGTTCAGTTGGCATTACCGGCAAACGTTTGACAAACCATTCAGCTAGAAAGACCATGATTCAGTCTCTTCGTTCCAGTGGTGTTGCTGGGACTGAGATATTGCAGATTTCGGGAAACAAAAACATTCAGAGCGTGAACCATTACTCTAGTATCACAACTGTACAGCACCGTCAGCTGAGTAACATGATTTCCTATGTTGGTGACCTTGCCCTTCCGCAAACCATGGCGGCACATTCCAATGCAGTCACTGCTAGCATATATGCTAGGCCATCACTGACAGCAACTTCTGCTCGTTCTGAATTCGTCAACTCAGTATTCTCTGCCCCAATCTATGGTGGAACAATAAACATTAACTTCTGTAGTAACCACTGTCAGGTCGAGGGAAAGCCTAAAAATTCCACTTCGTGTCCAGTGACCGATAGCGCCGACTCGAACTTACACTAACACGTGAAGTGACGATTGACGGTGTGTCATGCGGGGTGATGCGAGTTGCAAATTGATCGTTCGTTATTATTCTATAATGAGAAATATTTGATTCTCTTGAAGCTTGTGTTTGCTATTATATTACAAGCTTACATTGATTTATTATTCTGCTTGGGTTATATACATTTGAATTTGACAATTAAACATGAAAAGGGCATAAAACCTTGTAAATATATACAAATAGAGAATATATTTTGGTGTCGCCCATACTGTGTCGCCCAAAGTTAAAGTGTACGGCGTACATGTATATATGTAACCTTTAGGCGACTGTCGCCCAAAGGTCGTATATATATGTCGCCCAATGGTCGCTTATGTAATATACATATATATATATGTCGCCAAATGGTTGTTGTTTAATACTATATACGTGTATACATTTCTATGGCTGCTTATTTGATATATGTTGCCCTTTGGCTGTTTATGTGTTTCAGTGTCTTGCGCGCGGAGAAAATTGTATTTCATATGTGTGCATGAATCTGACTTTCTTGTTTCCGATGTTTAATATCGCACATACAATCAATTGATAGTTTGGCGAGTGAAGTTCTATGGTGCTTTCAGCAGCATTCCAAAATCATGATGGGGAGACTGATGAATGGAGACTGAACATAATTTAAGTTACATCAGCATCTGAAGGATATTTAAATTGTTTCAGCCGAAGTAGTTGAAAACCGAACCTTGAAACACAGGTTCTTAAAAAGACGTTTTTCTTAACTGAAGATAAACAATAAGTAATAGACTATTTTATATTGTAAAGATGTAGCCGCTCCCAAAAGAAAGGATGTTTTTTTCTAATTCGCAGGCTCCCGACACGTGATCAGCCTTTTCTGAATACATCTTCAGTATAACACTGTTCATGATCAATGTGTGCAATGTTTTTAATAAAGAGCTTCGTTTAATGACACTTTAATAATTTTGTTATAGATATCTCATCATCAATTAAAAATATAGTGCCTTAAAATCCATGAACAGGTACGTGAAACAAGATTAATAAGTCTTTCTGCTAATGTATTCATTAATGCTGTTAGAAATTTGAGAAAGTAATAAATTCGTCTTCCATCATTACCTTTGTTACAGATAGAGAAGAAATAGAAAAATTCTTTCGTCCCTGGTCCGCTTGATAAGTAATATACCTGAGGAGCATTTATTAATGTTTATGTAGCCTTACACACGGAAGCGAGGATATGGTGAGGTCTGTTATGTGGACCCTCTCTACTGCTGACATGATCACAAATGTACGTGAGCAATATATTCCTAAAGAGACCAGGGTGTCCACCTCACTCTGAGGTCAATAATCAATCTTAGCTATCGTGCCAGATAGTGAGACACTTCGCGATACACACTTGTATAAGACATGGCGAGTAAAAATGTCAAAAGACTAGAACTGACCAGGTATATGTTTCACCATTCCATTTCACAACCAATATGAGCTTCAGTGATTGTGGATGCTGCTAAAAGTCATTCAGAGAAATGTGATACACTCACACTCTATCACTTAATTTTAACCCAATGTGTGATATATTCGGCCCTTACCCAAGATAGAATATATGTTTGCATGTATTATTCGGCAACACATTCCCTTGTGTTTCAAATGGTTTCATATAAATGTGCTTTGTGAGTGACTGGAGTTTATTTTTACGCCGCGCTCAGCAATATTCCAGCAATATGGCCAACGGTCAGTAAATAATCGAGTCTGGACCAGACAATCCAGTGATCAACAGCTTTGGCATTGAGCTACGCATTTGGGATACGATGACATGTGTCAACCAAGTCAGCCAGTATGACCACCCGATCCCGTCAGCATGGGTTACTGAAGATCAATTCTTACCCGGATCTTCACGGGTATGTATTCAACGTGTCAACAGTCATGGGTATAAATAATATCAGACCATCTGAACTGCTTCTATATTTTATTGCACAACTAGTATGCGCTGTTTTGGCCCTGGATGATGCATGTGGTCAAACACGATGGTCATCTACTTCCTGGCAGCAACACAGGTGCTACCACTGATTTCGTAGGCGGACGCTGCGGCCTGAACGGCACCCCTGCAATGTGAAGGTCCATCGTCAGACAGGAATGAGGAATTATTACTTATGCATTTCCTTCAAATGGGAGTTCCATTAATCAGGATTAATCAGCCCCTACCTTTTGTCCAAATGGCTTCATACTATTATATATCATCACAAAACTATAAGTAATGTCACCACACTGTACATCAACCTCATTAACTGTATAAACTCTAATATCCTTCATGTATATATTCTGCTTGTTCATACTGTCGAATATCACTTGCTTGATAACGGAGTTAGCATCTACACTAAAACGTCGTATCAAACAGATACATGTTGATGACATATTGTTTACGTTCGTTATTTCTTACAAAGAGCGGCTTTCAGTGACAGTCGAGATCATGGATATTATATTGAACGTTTTTACCATAATCACACAGAAGATAAAGACCTACGAGTGATGTTATCACTTTTCATATAAACGTTGACAAGATGCAACACGAACGTTTTTAACCGTTGTATCAGTCTTCTGAGGAATTAGCAGCTGTTTCTATGCGGGCGATAAATCACTATTTTCTAATCTGTTGTATCAGGGGTGAACTATACTTTGATTTGAGTGAGTGAGTGAGTGAGTGAGTGAGTGAGTGAGTGAGTGAGTGAGTGAGTGAGTGAGTGAGTGAGTGAGTGAGTGAGTGAGTGAGTGAGTGAGTGAGTGAGTGAGTGAGTGAGTATGGTTTAACGCCGCTTTTGGCAGTATTCCATCAACATCACGGCGGGGGACACCAGAAATGGGCTTCACACATTGTACCCATGTGAAGAATCGAACCCGGGCCTTCGGTGTGACGAGCTAACGCTTTAACCACTAGGCTACCCCACCGCCCCTACTTTGATTTGAGACCCTTTGAGACGGATCTCTGTGAGAATGTTTTATGGATATACTTACTCAACGCAGTTCAAACTGCAGGGACTGTCGTAGTAGTTGCCGGCGGTGTCACACACTGGTTCCAAGCTGAGGGGACAAATGCACTCACAGTTGACAGTGCTGGCTGTGGATCGAGATGGGAACAGAAAAATGAAGCTATAATGATACATGTCCCTCAATAAACACTATTTGTTTGCGATCATGAATACTTTTTACATGGTACCCCTTGGCCGACACTTTGATATTTTGTCAAGATGACTTTTGGCTACTAAATTTACAACGAAAGCTTTCGTAGCTTCATTAGGGTGTTGTCGACACTTTCTGAAACCAACATCCACGGGTGTACTGTGATGGTGACAAGATAAGGATCGCTTTCAAGCCGAATCTGGTATTTACAAAAGTATCAGAGGAAAATGCACCACTGCTTCTGAATATACATCTGAGTGTACTGATGAAACCGGTATAAAACTCACCGCATAGCACCACAGCAAGAACAGCAAGAATAACAGCAGCCTTCATCTTGATGCTTCTTTTCCAAACAGGATCAAAGTATCGAATGGATTTGCAATTCTAGTATTTATACAGTACACAAACCTCATGAAATACAATTTCAAGTAATATATAGCTCTCAGTCGATTTAAAACTCTATTTTATATCCCACAAATCATAAGTGTTTGCTTCAAGGAGGTTGCTGTGAGCAGATAATGTTTTTTTGCCATGTAGAATCAACTTCACATCCACATTAAATACATGTAAACTCTTGATCAGCATATTTTAACATTTCTTGTCGCAGTAACAAGGAGCTTTGTTTGAGTTGCAGGTGTTTTTGAACATAACGCCCAATTTTACATATTAAAATTTCCGTGCTTGGAACATGCAATAACACCAGTCACACTGAAATGCGATGACGTTACCCTGGACTACTTTGACGCCTGTTACATCTGAACATGGTTTGCTGATTATTGGAAAAAATTAAAATCATTCTGAAAAATATTTGATGTACGTGATAATTAATGAATGTGGTATCCCTTTCGCTGAATGGCATGACTAGTTTGTTTACCATATAAGTCAGCCAGTCAGATTGGTGGCCTTGCGAACAGGTGCGTGTCATGTCAAAATTGACAATATTCACACTTACCATACGAAACCCGCTGGCGGTCGTAAGGATGCCCTCATATTGCCACTCAAACATATTTCACAGAAAATAAGCCTTATGATGTAACTACATGTAACTAAAACATCATCAAGCCAGTACAGTTTTATGCCACTTTTATCAATATTGCTGGATTATCAGGACGTTGGACAACAGATATGGCCTTCATATATTGTTCCCATGTGTGGAAGTAAACACTTTAGCCACTAGGCTAATGTACAGCCCGAATACATAATGGGAAATTAATTACAAAATGAGGGAGAAAAAGAAATTTAAACCACTAGGGAAAGTTATGTCCATTGTTCTTGGAAGTGTTTTATTAGCATAACTGAATAACTGCCCTAGGGTAATTATTTCCATTTAAAAACAATGAAAGTGTACTTATTTTGATAATCTTCATCATGCCTAATACATTACACGCGTATTAAATAAGCATGCCCTCGTGGTGTAAAGACCCGTGAAGATCCGGGATAGAATAGGTCTTCAGCAACTCATGCTTGCCACAAAAGGCGACTATGCTTGTCGTAAGAGGCGACTAACGGGATCGGGTGGTCAGGTTTGCTGACTTGGAAGACACATGTGATCGGTTCCCAGTTGGGCGGATCCATGCTCATGCTGTTGATCACTGGATTGTCTGGTTCAGACTCGATTATTTACAGACCGCCGTCATATAGCTGGAATATTGCCGAGTGCAGCTTAAAACTAAACTCACTCACTCACTCACACCTGGTGTAAGCCGTTTAGTCACCCTCACTACGGTAGTTATTTAAATAACCACCTTGTAAGGCTGATAAACCTATACATACAAGGTTGTTTTTCATATAAGAGAAAAAAACTGATTTTAGTGACAGATACTACATAAAATACTCACAACAATCTGGTGCCTAGCACATAGCGTTTTAACAAGGCATAAAATCAGAACTTACACAATTTACAACTAACATAAATACAAATTTAAACTACTGAGGAGACACATATGCTACTTCAAATATTAATATGGGCTTGTGTAGTGTATAAATACCGTCATTTCAATCCAGTCGATACTTTGATCCTGTTCGGAAGAGAAGCTCCACTTCAAACATCAAGATGAAGGCTGCTGTTATTCTGGCTGTTCTTGCTGCGGTGCTGTGTGGTGAGTATAATCATTGTTTTATGTACAAGTCGATGTGAATTTTCAAAGGGGTCATATTTGCCTAGTGGAACCAGCTATGTTCGATCATAGGCCAGTACAGTGCTGCCAAGACATAAATGAGGTGAGCAGAGCTTCATCCCAACCTCAGGGCGTTGTTTTGTCAGTTTTATCAAATTATAGGTACAAGTCGCTGTGAATTTTCCAAGGGGTGATATTTGGTTGGTACAACCAGGCATGTTCGACCATAGGCCGTTTGATTCCCAGTTGGGTACAATGTGTGAAGTCTATTTCTGGTGTCCCTGCTGTGATATTGCTGGAACATTGCTAAAAGAGGCGTAAAACCATACTCACTCACTCGATAATTTGCCAGTACAGTTCTGCCAAGAGTGCCTTAAGCAAAGGTTGTAATGTCTTGTAACGTTTAATACACAGCAATTACCAACACGAAATGAGGTGAGCGGAGCGGAGCTGCATCCCAACCTCAGCGGGTTTCCTACCAGCGGCACATCCTGCTCGCTCGTGGTCGTCCTTACACAAGCAGTCAGTATACCAGGCTGACTGTACAAATGTAAGCAAGGAGATTATCAACTCTGGCTATAAGTGTCATTATATGAATTTTAAACAATGACACAATTGATGGCTGTGAAATGTGGATAACAGCATGTGAAACAGACTCGAAGACCTTGGTGATATTTGACTTCATGTTGCAGAAAAGTCAGTCAGTCATGAAACTATAATGCACAAATATTTATACGTTTTCGGGACAGAGTGATCTGTGATATTTGTCACGCTTTCAGGAATGTCATATCCACTTGTTGCTAATGACAGAATGATCTGTGATATTTGTTACCCTCTCGAGAAAGACATCACAATATATTCTTATGTTGCTATGAGAATTCAAAAACGGCGAGTCAAGTTAAGATAAGCATGGTCTAGGTGGCAGGTCTGAGGCATCTATCTTTGGTGAAACCAACGAGCACGCGAACGATGCTGACACATTTGGAACCAGGATTCGAACCTACAGGGTTCTGACGTGCCCAGTCGACGCAACTTTGTGGACGAGTGGAAACCTCTCGAACTCCAGCAATCTTGAAAACGTTGTCCCTCCAAAATGGTCATTTAAAGGATCAGTCAAGGTATAACGTGTAGAAAATGTTTATTGTTGAGCTCATTGAGTTACCAGTATAATGGTTTTTTCACCTTCATCTTTCTTCACAGCCAGCACTGTCAACTGTGAGTGCCTGTGTCCCCGCATCCTTGACCCCGTCTGTGACACCGCCGGCAACTACTACGACAATTCGTGCATATTGAACTGTGTTGAGTAAGTTTGCCCATGAAATAGTCTGACAGACATCAGCCTGAAACCCTAGCGGAAAGAGAATTGTGTAAAATAACGTTGATTATACATCCAGATGTAACAGGTTAGAATATAGGCCCTTTAATGAAACCGCAGCAATGTATTCCTATATAGAGTAATGATGAAATTGTAAAGTGATAACACGACACGTAGTTCGTATGTATTTTTGTTGTGAATAACATACACAGCATAATAATTGTGAACTGGAGAGCACTGAAATGTACGTCAATGTACCCTGTGAAGCTGGGTAGTTCAGTGGTTAAAGCGGTGTAAAACCCAACTCACTCACTCACCTTCTCTGGAGATCTAATATTTACGATAGCAATTATCGTGTCTGGAGATCTAACTATTTTGTAGTTTACACTTATTTTAGATCTAATGATATGGACAGATTATGTGAAAGGACTGAACCTATATCAGAGCTTATTATAAACGTACACACACGCACGCACGTACACACACACACACACACACTGTGTCATGAAACTAAATCGACGGAAATGCAACACTGATAATTCCTCATCCTTGTCTCACGATTGCACCTTCACATTGCAGGGGTGCCGTCCAGGCCGCAGAGGGCGCCTACACTGTCAGTGGAAACTCCTGTGTTGCTGCTAGGAAGTAGATGGCCTTAACCTTTGACGACATGGAACGTCTACGTCCACAGAAGCACATATGGCCTGTGCAATAAAATATCGAAGCAATCTATGTTGTCATGCCTATTTTGTCCGATATCAGTAACTGATAACTTTCGACAAGGTTTAATACAAAACATGATTTTTTCAACTTGCTGATGCACATTATGAGTGAGTGAGTGAGTGAGTTAAGATTTAAAGTCACAGAGTGAGTGAGTGAGTGAGTGAGAACCCGGGTCTTCTGCGTGACGAGCGAATGCTTTAACCGCTAGGCTACCCCACCGCCCACGTTATGAGAGACTTACTGAGTTTAGTTTTACGCCGCTTTTAGCAATATTCCAGCAACATCAGGGCGGGGGACACCAGAAATGGGCTTTACACATTGTGCCCATGTGGGAATTCGAACCCGGGTCTTCGGCGTCGTCAGTGAACGTAACAGCAGTTATGGTACAAACAGCAATGGCAGGTGTAGTGAAATACTCACGAGGGCATGTAAATATTCAAGTCTGGGACAGGCACACCGTAGTACTGAGTGGGTGAGTGAGTGAATTTAGTTTCACCCCGCTTTCAGCAATATTCCAGCAATATTACGGGACAGCAGAATGGGCTTCAAGCATTGTACCCATGTGTGGAATCGAAATCGGGTCTTCGGCGTGACGAGCGAAAGCTTTAACCACTGGGCTACCCCACCACCCGTAGTAGTCTGAAGTATTTGTGACAACGACTTTTGTAGGGACACTGCTCGTTATTGTAATCTTCTTCTTAATACATGAATAAGAATGAAACAGTTAACTGAAGCTGCCTCCCCCGACGCTGAAAAACTTAAAAACTATGATGATACCAGGTGTTTGCAAAAAGGTGAGTAAGTGAGTATGATTTTACGCCTCTTTTAGCAATATTCCAGCAATATTACGGCAGGGGACGCCAGAAATGGGCTCCACATATTGTGCTCCTGTGGGGAATCGAATCCAGGTCTTCAGCGTGACGACCGGACGTTCCATCAATCTACCCCACCGCCCCGCAAAAAGGTGGACAACACCGGAGCACATGGCACATCAGACACGAATATTGACACCGATGCCTTAAAGTTAGAAAGATCGTCCACAAGTTTAACATTAAACGTGTTGAAATCTTTGAGGCCTTGTATGTTGTAAAATCGATGAAAGAACATAAAGGACTAGAAGTATGATACTCATTGAAATCTTCGAAGACAAATTAATCTAGATAATTGACATAAACTTTACTTGAAAACTACATATAAATAGAAACGTGTATGGCGATTCCTTCAAGATAAGACAGGTTTAATCTCCAAACAACCCGTGAAGATCCGGGTTAGATTTGCTTACTAAGAGGCGAATAACAGGGTCGGGTCGTCAGGCTCGCTGACTTGGTTGACACATGTCATCGTATCCAAATTATGCAGATCGATGCTCATGTCGTCGATCACTGGATTGTTTGGTCCAGACTCGATTATTTACAGACCGCCACCATAGACCTGGAGTGAGTGAGTGAGTTAAGATTTTAAGTCACATCGGCAATATTTCAGCCATATCGTGACTGAAAAACTTATAATTTCATGCTAGATAAAGGTAAACTATAAAACCCTGTCAACGAAGGACAGTAAAATAACTTAGTCTAGTTTATCACAGATTTCCATAAAGCGGGAATATTGCTGGTGCGGCGTAAAACTAAACTCACTCACTCAACCATTGCTGTAGTAGTTTCCGGCGGGGTCCCGTGTCTGGGGACATACGCTCTCATTGTTGATGGAGGTGGCTGAGACAAAAGGCTAACCGATTTAATTTCAAGATAATGCGTAATCTTCTTAGCAATTACCGAGGACATGCGCGACACGTACATTGTAGGTATTGAGATGTAAGTCATTGTTTAGTAGACTACAGGCAGGTTTTAGTCTGCTGACAGTGTTACCCTCCGAATCCTCTCACGAATGTACCGTACTGAATCATGTTACCAGTTCACATGCTGCAGTTTAGATAAAGATCTGAACTGCGTTGAGACTGCATGTTAAGTAACAACCAATTCACTCGTTTCACTGTCTTACTATCGCAGTTCTGGATTTCGAACATTTTACAGCTTAACAATGAGCCATTACCGCGATAGCAAGTTGATACCATAGCTCGCCAGTCCCTAAATACCTGTTAACAGTTAATATTGTCGTAACTGGTGTTTGGGCTTCAGTAAACCCTATCACAGTTACCACATCGGCAATATTTCAGCCATATCGTGACTGTAAAACAAGTTATAATTTCATGCTAGATAAAGGTAAACTATAAAACCCCGTCAACGAAGGACAGTAAAATAACTTAGTCTAGTGGATCACAGATTTCCATAGAGCTGGAATATTGCTGGTGCGGCGTAAAACTAAACTCACTCACTCATAGGAGCACTTAGTAGTGCAATAAAATATAAATATAAATATAATATAATACCTGTTAACAGTTAATATTGTCGTAACTGGTGTTTGGGCTTCAGTAAACCCTACCAAAGTTACCTACTAATTATGATCGTTCCACATTGTCAGGAGAGATGAAAGCTCCAGCTCTGCACTCGCCTGGTCCATGGGGAATGTAAAGTCGAGAAGTGAGGGGTCGTGACTCCTAACTAACTACATTACATTCATGTACTGGCATACATACATTCAAGTATAAACGCAAAACCAAGTTCTATACTCACATGGGTTTACTGTCTCTCAGTCCATCTCGCTCTAAGTACAACTCCAATACAAGACAGAGCAGGCTCGTACCACACGGGGAACTGAGTAACGTGGGTTGGCTTCCGAAATGTTGAGCTAGTACTCTTCGCACTCTGAGCTCTTAGCGCCCAAACATGTCTTTTTAAATGAGACGAGCCTGACCTGATCTTGAACACATATTTCAACATATCGTTTTGATTCATTAATAACTGTATCTGTCCTTCACTCATGTGTATTATAATTAGAAGGGTCTCGGGAAAAACCGTTCAGTGACTCCCCTTTTCAGTGATTGGATACTTCCGCCTGCTTCCCTGTTCTAAGTCATTGAACTCATTGGCACACAGTTAACCAATAAAGTAAATCTTAACATGCACTGGCTCATTCCTCCATTAATACGATTAAGACTTTGAAAGTCTCAATGCAGATGAACTACAATCATCAAATGTTTTCTCAGGTTTATAATATCCCATGTGATAGGTCGATGACGTTCAGAATTCAACTTGGCTGATGCAAACATAATATACTTCTCACAAAAAATTAAGCAACAATTATTTCCAGTGCAATATCTTTATCGATCTCGATAGCGATTTTTGCCGATATGTTACTGAAAGGTAAATATTCAAAGAATACGTACATAACCTTCAGTGACTGTCAAATTGATTTATCTGATAACATTGACAACATCACCCGAACACAACCACCCTCAGAAACAACATACAAAATGTGTGGCATAACTGTGCTCCACTCTTCACGCGTGCATCCTTATTGGTGTAAACCTCTGGCACAACATGCGGGTCCTAACTTCATTTTTATGGATGATAATGCCCGAGAAAGAGTTGTTAACGATGTTCAGATCAACAACATCACACATATGGACTGACCTGCAATGTCACTTAATCTTAATCCCATTGAAGACGCTTGGGGCATTATTGGAAGTCATGTTTACGGTCTCCATGTTCACCCCTAGACTCTGGATGACCTTGAGCAGGCATTTGGGTGAGGAGTATATTACTCTGTCCCGATACAGACCTTTTACAGGAGTCCATTTTGATTGGGGACGAGTCGTTGTTTTTCCTTAACGTGAGCGTGGGTTGGGGAGTGATGACGGATTAAATGTGTGTTCATGTTAGCTGTATTTTCCGTATACGAAATATTGGCTTTGCATATCAAACATACTTGTCGCATCCCAGCTTCATAGTAAACAGGAAACTTATAACTCGCCTTCAGCCAAATCAACGACGCTTCATTGGTTTCAGAAAATGTGCAGTGAAGCAACTGCTTTCTCCCTCCCCTTTATACATTGAAACATCGCGTTGAATAGATAGAAACATAGTTTAAAGGCTTTCCAAGTAGCCCTTATTGTCCCATGAACTACCCTAAAGTTGATTGTGTCAAGAACGACATGGATTTTGCTTTACTTTATGGCTCTTATGAATGTTTCAACTTTGTGTCAATATGATCTACACATTGCTCCGTTTGCTTGTGGCGACCCTGAGGTGACTCTGTGACGACTTTTGTACGAGGGTCATTTATGTCAGGAGATGATGACATGGGGCAGATCTTAACTACGTACCAGCAACACTGTGTACACTCTAGTTTCATTGTCTCGCACAAACCATCAGAAAATGGACCGACTGAACAAGATACAGTACAACCAGAAATTATTGAGAATTTAAAGATTGTAAGTGTTTTTTTTCATTACCCACGTATTAAATGTGAATATTAGCAGAACTTAATTCCAGATTCAAAGACAGGTGAACAGTTAGTATTTTGTCAAGTCACCATGGGCAGCAATGCAGGCTTCAATGCGAAGGGGCATACTACTGATCAAAGAAGTTAGAAAGTCGTGGTCCATGCTGTCCCAATATCGGACCACCTCTTCTTTCATTTCAGCAATATTTGTCAGATTTTTCTTATTGACACTTTCCTTCATAAGTCCCCAAACATTTTCTATTGGATTTAGGTCAGGGCTATAGCTTGGCCAATCTAATAATGTCATATTTGGGGTCCGAAACCAGGCCAGTGAATGCTTTTAACGATGTTTTGGGTCGTTGTCCTGCTGGAAAATCCAAACATTTCCATAGAACACGTGAGCAGATGGAAGTAAATGTCCCTCGAGAATATCTGTGTACTGCTCACTGTTCATATTCCCTTCAAATACACAGAGGGGCGTTGCCCCTAACACAGATATGCCACCCACATGTTAAATTTCGGACTGTACTTTGGGCGCTGATACAAAGGTTTTTCAGTTTGTTTGGTCCAGAATTTCAGTGTATTAGGAAACAGCCACACAGAACTTTCATCTGAGAAAATCACATTGTCCCAGTTAAAATTTCTATGCTTTAAGCACCAGTTCAACCTCCACTCCTTTTGTTCAGGTTTCATGATCGGTGATGAAATTCCTCGACTTTTCTGCCAACCCATTGCATGCAGTTCAGTTCTAATTGTCTCCTTACAGACAGCCACAGTTCCTCTATCAATCATATCCAGCCTGAAGTTTTCTAAACTCCTTCGTTTGTTTTTAGAAACAAGAATACCATGCCGCCTCCTGTCACCAACAGTCAATTTTCTGGGCCTACCTGCACCTCCCTGGTGCTCAATGCCATATCCATTTGCAATATTTTTCAAAACACGAAAAACAGTGTACAAAGGGATGCCTGTTCTACTTGAAATCACTTTAGCTGATCTGATGTCCTTGTTATAATACTCTAAATTCACCTTCCTCTTCTCTAAATCATCCATACTGAGGATCACTGAAAATGTCGTCTGCTAGCAAGTAAACAAAGGGGGATAACTCTCACAAATTAATGAAAAAGGATTAACGGAGTTGTCTCTCTTGAATGAAACCAAGCACTTGATAGGTGTTCACGGTTTGTTTATACTAGAAATCCAATTAAACATATTCCTAAAATTCTCAATAATTTCTGGTCATACTATATATACCATGTGCAATTATGAATCTCTATATTTGGAATATTATTACTGTGATCAGGAAATGTAGGCCCTTAAATATTGGCGAAATTGCAAAAAATCACATGCTCATCCTTCTATAGTTAATACATCTTTTGTATGTTTAGCGGATAGCAAAATGAAACAAACACAACAAACAATATGGTGGTGATGTCATGAAATAATGTATAAATGACTCCATATAGACGACAGGCGCTATCCAGTCTCAGGTAAACATAACGAATAGAAAATATCTGATTCATGTTTGTTCAGTTTTCACTTCAAAATGTTTATGTTCACCTTTCTGTTGAGAAACGTTTGGTTTATAGGAAAACGTGGATTCAGAGCTGGTTAGTTGGTCATGGCTTAACGTCGGGTTAGAATTGGTCTTCGGAAACCAACCCATGTTTGTTGTAAAAGGCGACTAAGGGGATCGGGTAGTCAGGCTCGTTGACACACGTCATCGTATCGAAATTACGTAGATCGATACTCATGCAGATGAACACTGGGTTGTCTGGTCCACACACGATTATTTCATCGATGTAAAAAATAATTTAGTTAATTTTAGAATACAACTGATATTTGTAAGTTTCTTTGTTGGTTTCACCCTTTATTCTTTGACGTACAAATTTCTGTTTGACTTTTACGCCGCACTCAGCAATATTCCAGCTACATGGTCTGTAACTAATCGAGTCTGGACCAGACAATCCAGTGATCAACAACATGACCATCAATCTATGCAACTGGAAATCAATGACATGTGTCAACCAAGTCAGCGAGCCTGACCACCCGATCCCGTTAGTCGCCTCTTACAACAAACATGGGTTGCTGAAGATATATATATATATATATATATATATATATATATATATACACACACAGACATTGTGTGTGTGTATATATATATAGATATAAATATATATATATATATATATATATGTGTGTGTGTGTGTGTGTGTGTGTGTGTGTGTGTGTGTGTGTGTGTGTGTGTGTGTGTGTGTGTATCCATATAACCTGGCACGAAGAATATGTACAATAGTTTCAAACCAGGACACCCGCAATCAAAGACTGAATGAACAGGATGTTTTTACTATTACGGGAATATCCAAAATCTCTTGTTGAAGACAGAATAAATAAAGCTTTACAACTTAATAGAGAAGATCTTTTGACAGGAATGCCCAAACAAACCAATGAGGAAAATGTAATTGCTTTTGTAGCTACTTATAATCCGTTGAACCCAAATGTGTTCCAGAACATAAAGTAAATATGTGCATCTTAGAACAAAATGAAAAACTGAAATCAATGCTGAAATCTAGAAAAATAATAAATAGCAAAAGACAAAATCAGAATCTTAAAAAGATACTAACAAAAGCCAAATTTCTTTTAAAGAAACAGAATTTATCAAATCCTACTGTGTCTAGATGCAACAGAGGTAACTGCGGAACGTGTCGACATATTGTTGAAGAACACTCTGTAACTTTCACGAGACACGGAGAATTCTATGTAAAACAGAATTTTGACTGCTCTTCCAAAAACATAATATATGTCATAACATGCACAGGCTGTAATGAACAGTATACTCAGTGGGATACATGGGGTTTCAGGACACTTTATTTGTTGTTTTGGACACGAACCCGGGCTCTTAAATTTTCTGATTGACCAATATACTGTTCATTACAGCCTGTGCATGTTATGACATATATTATGTTTTTGGAATACATGGGGTTTCAGGACACTTTCCGCATTACGTAGATCGATACTCATGCAGATGAACACTGGGTTGTCTGGTCCACACACGATTATTTCATCGATGTAAAAAATAATTTAGTTAATTTTAGAATACAACTGATATTTGTAAGTTTCTTTGTTAGTTTCACCCTTTATTCTTTGACGTACAAATTTCTGTTTGACTTTTACGCCGCACTCAGCAATATTCCAGCTACATGGTCTGTAACTAATCGAGTCTGGACCAGACAATCCAGTGATCAACAACATGACCATCGATCTATGCAACTGGAAATCAATGACATGTGTCAACCAAGTCAGCGAACCTGACCACCCGATCCCGTTAGTCGCCTTTTACAACAAACATGGGTTGCTGAAGATATATATATATATATATATATATATATACAGACATTGTGTGTGTGTGTGTGTGTGTGTGTGTGTGTGTGTGTGTGTGTGTGTGTGTGTGTGTGTGTGTGTGTGTGTGTGTGTGTGTGTGTGTGTGTGTGTGTGTGTGTGTGTAACCTGGCACGAAGAATATGTACAATAGTTTCAAACCAGGACACCCGCAATCAAAGACTGAATGAACAGGATGTTTTTACTATTACGGGAATATCCAAAATCTCTTGTTGAAGACAGAATAAATAAAGCTTTACAACTTAATAGAGAAGATCTTTTGACAGGAATGCCCAAACAAACCAATGAGGAAAAAGTAATTGCTTTTGTAGCTACTTATAATCCGTTGAACCCAAATGTGTTCCAGAACATAAAGTAAATATGTGCATCTTAGAACAAAATGAAAAACTGAAATCAATGCTGAAATCTAGAAAAATAATAAATAGCAAAAGACAAAATCAGAATCTTAAAAAGATACTAACAAAAGCCAAATTTCTTTTAAAGAAACAGAATTTATCAAATCCTACTGTGTCTAGATGCAACAGAGGTAACTGCGGAACGTGTCGACATATTGTTGAAGAACACGCTGTAACTTTCACGAGACACGGAGAATTCTATGTAAAACAGAATTTTGACTGCTCTTCCTAAAACATAATATATGTCATAACATGCACAGGCTGTAATGAACAGTATATTGGACAATCAGAAAATTTAAGAGCCCGGGTTCGTGTCCAAAACAACAAATAAAGTGTCCTGAAACCCCATGTATCCCACTGAGTGAACATCTAGATATCTGTGCGAAAGGAAACGATGTTAAATGTACAATATTTCCTTTTTATCAAGTTCAAAATTCGGACAAAGTTAAACGAATTGTTAAAAGAACACTACTTCATAAACAACTTCAAACCAGTGTTAAACCATTGCAAGCTGTGACCTTGTCGCTCTAGAATGTTGTCCCTATTGTGACGTCACAATATATATGTAATGACGTCATACTGTAACTGCTACAATCTCCCTGAAGAGTAAAGAACGAAACATGTTGGAGAAAAAGGCATTCTGTTTATATTTATCTATGTGATATATATATATATATATATATATATGACGTACAAATACGAATAGATGTTTATATATATTTATTACCCACGTGGTCAACGTATGGGTAGTTGCATACTAATCTCGTACGTCACACGAGTGTCGTATCGCGTTGACCTGTGTCGTAACGCCTTGACCTGAGATTCTAGCGATTTGATTGGATAACCGATAGCCTCTCAATTAGGTCACGTTGTGACGGAACTACTTTTTCATTCATAACAAACACGTGAATTCATTCATTCTACAAATGTTACTACAACGAGACATCATACATGATCGTGATTACTTGAAATATTACAAAAACACACAAAAAGTTAAATATTAAAAATTACAAGAACTCGAGTATATGTATCAATCACAAATTCTAATTAATTTACAGTTTTGAAAATAGATAAAAGTTTGTCTGCTGTATTTTGCTGTTGGCAATGTCTTGAGAAAACATGGCCACTCGCGTTCATGTTAATGACTCCGTGAAAATCGATGGAACAGTTCGAGGGAGAGTCACTTACACCGTTAAACCTCTGGGAACATTCAGTGTTTTTAATGTCAAAACTTTGGATGGGGAAATAAAGCAAGTACACAGACACAGACTTACTGTGGTTCCTGAAACTGTATCAATGGCCCCTCCAACTAACAATGATCAGCTTTCACTACCCGAGGATATTTTGGAAGAATTTATGAAAGATAACTTCTTTGAGGAGGTAAATGATGAAAGTTCTTTCAGCTATGATTGCTCAAACATTGACAGTTACATCCAACAAAATCGAATCAAAACACTTGGCGAAAGACTGACTATGACATAAACATTCTCATGAAGTTCATCAAGTCAAATGGCGACACAAGACCCGTTGAAACAATACCCCCGCCAGAACTGTGTGACATTTTGTGCACCTTTTTCATTGAAATAAAGAAATCTAATGGCGAGGATTATGAGCCCAGCTCAATTACATCAAAATTGTCGAGTTTTAACAGATATTTGAAAGCTAGGGGGTACGAAAAGTCGTTACTTAATGACAGGGAATTCTCCAAAGTGCGCGAGGTTCTGTCAACTAAAAAAAAGATCCTGAAGAGTGAGGGGCTCGGCAACGTACCTAATAGGGATGAAAGTCTGTCTCCAGAGGAAATCCAAACACTCTACGATTCCGGAGAATTAGGTCCTAGTAATCCAGAGGCGATATTAAACACATTGTGGTGCAACAATACCAGGCATTTTGGCATCCGAAGTGTTAAACCACATCACTTGATGAGATGGGGAGACATTCAGGTGAAAACAGATTCTGATGGAGGGGAGTTCTTGGAGTATAATGAACGCCAAACTAAAACCCGCACCGGCAGTGACATCCGCAACGTCCGAGACGTCGCTCCCGTGCATGGGCCACTAACGACGCTCGCTGTCCCGTATCCCTGTACAAGTTGTACGCCAGTCTCCGTCCTAGAGATTACTGCTCTCCTGACACGCCTTTTTATTTGGCCACAAACTCAAAGTCAGCTCCAAAAGATAACCATCCTTGGTTTGAACGCGGTCCCCTCGGCAAAAATAAACTTGGATCCATAATGAGGAGAATGGCTAGTTCAGTTGGCATTACCGGCAAACGTTTGACAAACCATTCAGCTAGAAAGGCCATGATTCAGTCTCTTCGTTCCAGTGGTGTTGCTGGGACTGAGATAATGCAGATTTCGGGAAACAAAAACATTCAGAGCGTGAACCATTACTCTAGTATCACAACTGTACAGCACCGTCAGCTGAGTAACATGATTTCCTATGTTGGTGACCTTGCCCTTCCGCAAACCATGGCGGCCCATTCCAATGCAGTCACTGCTGGCATATATGCTGGGCCATCACTGACAGCAACTTCTGCTCGTTCTGAATTTGTCAACTCAGTATTCTCTGCCCCAATCTATGGTGGAGCAATAAACATTAACTTCTGTAGTAACCACTGTCAGGTCGAGGGAAAGCCTGAAAATTCCACTTCGTGTCCAGTGACCGATAGCACCGACTCAAACTTACACTAACACGTGAAATGACGGTTGACGGTGTGTCATGCGGGGTGATGCGAGTTGCAAATTGATCGTTCGTTATTATTCTATAATGAGAAATATTTGATTCTCTTGAAGCTTGTGTTTGCTATTATATTACAAGCTTACATGGATTTATTATTCTGCTTGGGTTATATACATTTGAATTGGATAATTAAACATGAAAAGGGCATAAAACCTTGTAAATATATGCAAATAAAGAATATATTTTGGTGTCGCCCATACTGTGTCGCCCAAAGTTAAAGTGTACGGCGTACATGTATATATGTAACCTTTAGGCGACTGGCGCCCAAAGGTCGTATATATATGTCGCCCAATGGTCGCTTATGTAATATACATATATATATTTGTCGCCAAATGGTTGTTGTTTAATACTATATACGTGTATACATTTCTATGGCTGCTTATTTGATATATGTCGCCCTTTGGCTGTTTATGTGTTTCAGTGTCTTGCGCGCGGAGAAAATTGTATTTCATATGTGTACATGAATCTGACTTGTTTCCGATGTTTAATATCGCACATACAATCAATTGATAGTTTGGAGAGTGACGTTCTATGGTGCTTTCAGCAGCATTCCAATATCATGATGGGGAGACTGATGAATGGAGACTGAACATTATTTAAGATACATCAGCATCTGAAGGATATTTAAATTGTTTCAGCCGAAGTAGTTGAAAACCGAACCTTGAAACACAGTTTTTTTAAAAGACTTTTTTCTTCACTGAATATAAGCAGTAAGTAGTAGAGTATTTGCTGTTGTAAATAGGTAATCTGAGGTCTGAGGTCTGTTATGAGGACCCTCTCTATTGCTGACATGATCACAAACGCACGTGAGCAATATATTCCTACAGAGACCAAGGTGTCCACCTCACTCTGAGATGAATAATCAGACATTTTTGCTATCGTGCCAAATAGTGAGACACTTCGCGATACACACTTGTATAAGACATGGCGAGTAAAAATGTTAAAAGACTAGAAATGACCAGGTATATGTTTCACCATTCCATTTCACAACCAATATGTGCTTCAGCGATTGTGGATGCTGTTAAAAGTCTTTCAGAGAAAAGTGATACACTCACACTTTATCACTTAATTTTAACCCAATGTGTGATATATTCGGCCTTTACCCAACAGATAGATTATATGTTTGCATATATTATTCGGCAACACATTCCCTTGTGTTTCAAATGGTTTCACATAAATGTGCTTTGTGAGTGACTGGAGTTCGGTTTTACGCCGCGCTCAGCAATTTTTAGGCTAAATGGCCTACGGTCAGTGAATAATCGAGTCTGGACCAGACAATCTAGTGATCAACAGCATGAGCATTGATCTACGCAACTGGGATACGATGAATGTATCAACCAAGTCAGCGAGCATGACCATCCGATCCCGTCAGCATGGGTTACTGAAGATCAATTCTTACCCGGATATTCACGGATATGTATTCAACGTGTCAACAGTCATGGGGATAAATAATATCAGACCATCTGAAGTGCTTCTATATTTTATTGCACAACTAGTATGCGCTGTTTTGGCCCTGGATGATGCATGATGGTCATCTACTTCCTGGCAGCAACACAGGAGTTACCACTGATTTCGTAGGCGGACGCTGCGGCCTGAACGGCACCACTGCAATGTGAAGGTCCATCGTCAGACAGGAATGAGGAATTATTACTTATGCATTTCCTTCAATTGGGAGTTCCATTTATCAGGATTAATTAGCCCCTACCCTTTGTCCAAATGGCTTCATACTATTATATATCATCACAAAACTATAAGTAATGTCATCACACTGTACATCAACCTCATTAACTGTATTAACTCTAATATCCTTCATGTATATATTCTTCTTGTTCATACTGTCGAATATCACTTGCTTGATAACGGAGTTAGCATCTACACTGAAACGTCGTATCAAACAGATACATGTTGATGACATATTGGTTACGTTCGTTATTTCTTACAAAGAGCGGCTTTCAGTGACAGTCGAGAACATGGACATTATATTGATCGTTTTTACCATAATCACACAGAAGATAAAGACCTACGAGTGATGTTATCACTTTTCATATAAACGTTGACAAGATGCAACACGAACGTTTTTAACCGTTGTATTAATCTTCAGAGGAATTAGCAGCTGTTTCTATGCGGGCGATCAATCACTATTTTCTAATCTGTTGTATCAGGGCTGAACTATACTTTGATTTGAGTGAGTGAGTGAGTGAGTATGGTTTAACGCCGCTTTTAGCAATATTCCATCAACATCACGGCGGGGGATACCAGAAATGGGCTTCACACATTGTACCCATGTGAAGAATCGAACCCGGGCCTTCGGTGTGACGAGCTAACGCTTTAACCACTAGGTTACCCCACCGCCCCTACTATGATTGGAGACCCTTTGAGACGGATCTCTGTGAGAATGTTTTATGGATATACTTACTCAACGCAGTTCAAACTGCAGGGATTTCCGTAGTAGTTGCCGGCGGTGTCACAGACTGGGTCCAAGATGAAGGGACAAACGCACTCACAGTTGACAGTGCTGGCTGTGGACCGAGATGGGAACAGAAAAATAAAGCTACAATGATACATGTCCCTCAATAAACACTATTTGTTTGCAATCATGAATACTTTTTACATGGTACCCCTTGGCCGACACTTTGATATTTTGTCAAGATGACTTTTGACTGCTATATGTGCAACGAAAGCTTCGTAACTTCATTAGGATGTTGTCAACACTTTCCGAAACCAACATCCACGGGTGTGATGGTGACAAGATAAGGATCGCTATCAAGCCGAATCTGGTATTTACAAGAGCATCAGAGGAAAATGCACCACTGCTTCTGAAGTGTAACTGATGAAACGGGTATAAAACTCACCGCATAGCACCACAGCAAGAACAGCAAGAATAACAGCAGCCTTCATCTTGATGCTTCTTTTCCAAACAGGATCAAAGTATTGAATGGATTGAAACGTCTCGTATTTATACACTGCACCAATCTCATAAAGAACTAATTCAAGTAATTTATAGCTCCTAAGTTTATTTAAAACTCCATTTTCTATCACACAAATCATAAGTTTTCGCTTCAAGCAGGTTGCTATGAGTAGTTTCTGTACCATGTGGACCCAAATTCACATCCACATAAAATATACTCTTGATCAACATATTCGGCCGAATGGTTTCGCCGTGGGTTAACAAGGAGCTTTGATTTCAGAATTGCAGGTGCAAATGCCAAATTTTAAATGTTACCATTTCAGGCCTTTGAGCATTACACTACACAAACCTCATGAAATACAAATTCAAGTAATGTATAGCTCCTCAGTCGATTTAAAACTCATTTTATATCCGACAAATCATAAGTGTTTGCTTCAAGGAGGTTGCTGTGAGCATTTAATGTTTCTTTGCCATGTAGAATCAACTTCACATCCACATAAAATACATGTAAACTCTTGATCAGCATATTTTAACATTTCTTGTCGCAGTAACAAGGAGCTTTGTTTGAGTTGCAGGTGTTTTTGAACATAACGCCCAATTTTACATATTAAAATTTCCGTGCTTGGAACATTCAATAACACCAGTCACACTGAAATGTGATGACGTTACCCTGGACTACTTTGACGCCTGTTACATCTGAACATGGTTTGCTGATTGTTGGAAAAAATTAAATCATTCTGAAAAATATTTGATGTACGTGATAATTAGCCTTATGATTTAACTACACGTAACTAAAACATCAACAAGCCAGTACAGTTTTATGCCACTTTTATCAATATTGCAGGTTTATCAGGACGTTGGACAACAGATATGGCCTTCATATATTGTTCCCATGCGTGGAAGTAAACACTTTAGCCACTAGGCTAATGTACAGCCCGAATACATAATGGGACATTAATTACAAAATGAGGGAGAAAAAAATATTTAAACGACAAGGGAAAGTTATGTCCATTGTTCTTGGAACTGTTTTATTAGCATAACTGAATAACTGCCCGAGGGCAATTATTTCTGTTTAAAAACAATGAAAGTGTACTTATTTTGATAATCTTCATCATGCCTAATATATTACACGCGTATTAAATAAGTATGCTCTTCTGGTGTAAAGACCCGTGAAGATCCGGGGTAGAATAGGTCTTCAGCAACTCATGCTTGCCACAAAAGGCGACTATGCTTGTCGTAAGAGGCGACTAACGGGATCGGGTGGTCAGGCTCGCTGACTTGGAAGACACATGTCATCGGTTCCCAATTGGGCGGATCCATGCTCATGCTGTTGATCACTGGATTGTCTGGTTCAGACTCGATTATTTACAGACCGCCGTCATATAGCTGGAATATTGCCGAGTGCAGCTTCAAACTAAACTCACTCACTCACACCTGGTGTAAGCCGTTTAGTCACCCTCACTACGGTAGTTATTTAAATAACCACCTTGTAAGGCTGATAAACCTATACATACCAAGGTTGTTTTTCATATAAGAGAAAAAAACTGATTTTAGTGACGGGTAATGACAGATACTACACAAAATACTCACAACAATCTGGTGCCTAACACATAGGATTTTAACAAGGCATAAAATCAGAACTTACACAATTTACAACTAACATAAATACAAATTTAAACTACTGAGGAGACACATATGCTACTTCAAATATTTAATATGGGCTTGTGTAGTGTATAAATACCGTCATTTCAATCCAGTCGATACTTTGATCCTGTTCGGAAGAGAAGCTCCACTTCAAACATCAAGATGAAGGCTGCTGTTATTCTGGCTGTTCTTGCTGCGGTGCTGTGTGGTGAGTACAATCATTGTTTTCTGTACAAGTCGATGTGAATTTTCAAAGGGGTCATATGTGCTTAGTGGAACCAGTTATGTTCGATCATAGGCCAGTAAGTGTGTCTTTATCAAAATCTGTACTGTTCTGGAACGTTTAATGCACTGGGATTTCCGAAAACGAAATGAGTTTCAATCTCAGACATAAATTAGCTGAGCAGAGCTTCATCCCAACCTCAGGGCGTTGTTTTGTCAGTTTTATCAAATTATAGGTACAAGTCGCTGTGAATTTTCTAAGGGGTGATATTTGGTTGGTACAACCAGGCATGTTCGATCATAGGCCGTTTGGTTCCCTACAATGGTACAATGTGTGAAGTCTATTTCTGGTGTCCCTGCCGTGATATTGCTGGAACATTGCTAAAAGAGGCGTAAAACCATACTCACTCACTCGATCATTTGCCAGTACAGTTCTGCCAAGAGTGCCTTGAGCAAAGGTTGTAATGTCTTGTAACGTATAATGCACAGCAATTACCAACACGAAATGAGGTGAGCGGAGCGGAGCTGCATCCCAGCCTTAGGGGTTTCCTACCAGCGGCATATCCTGCTCGCTCGTGGTCGTCCTTACACAAGCAGTCAGTATACCAGGCTGACTGTACAAATGTAAACAAGGAGATTATCAACTCTGGCTATAAGTGTCATTATATGAATTTTAAACAATGACACAATTGATGGCTGTGAAATGTGGGTAACAGCATGTGAAACAGACTCGATGACCTTAGTGATATTTGACTTCATGTTGCAGAAAAGTCAGTCAGTCATGAAACTATAATGCACAAATATTTATACGTTTTCGGGACAGAGTGATCTGTGATATTTGTCACGCTTTCAGGAAAGTCATATCCTCCTGTTGCTAATGACAGAATGATCTGTGATATTTGTTACCCTCTCGAGAAAGACATTATGATATATACTTATGTCTTTGAGAATTCCAAAACGGCGAGTCAAGTTAAGATAAGCATGGTCTAGGTGAGGCAGGTCTGAGGCATCTATCTTTGGTGAAACCAACGAGCACGCGTACGATGCTGACACATTTGGAACCAGGATTCGAACCTACAGGGTTCTGACGTGCCTAGTCGACGCAACTTTGCGGACGAGTGGAAACCTCTCGAACTCATTATTGAGCTCATTGAGATACCAGTATAATGTTTTTACCTTCAACTTTCTTCACAGCCAGCACTGTCAACTGTGAGTGCCCGTGTTCCCGCATCCTTGACCCCGTCTGTGACACCGCCGGCAACTACTACGACAATTCGTGCCTGTTGAACTGTGTTGAGTAAGTATGTCCATGAAATAGTCTGACAGACATCAGCCTGAAACCCTAGCGGAAAGAGAATTATGTAAAATAACGTTGATTATACATCCAGATGTAACAGGTTAGAATAAAGGCCCTTTAATGAAACCGCAGCAATGTATTCGTATACAGAGTAATGATGAAAATGTAAAGTGATAACACGACACGTAGTTCTTATGTATTTTTGTTGTGAATAACATACACAGCATAATAATTGTGAACTGGAGAGCACTGAAATGTACGTCTATGTACCCTGTGAAGCTGGGTAGTTCAGTGGTTAAAGCGGTGTAAAACCCAATTTACTCACTCACCTTCTCTGGAGATCTAATATTTACGATAGATAACATGAAACGACTGAACTTTTATCAGATCGTATCTCACTCACTTACTACCTCAAACACACACACTCACTCTCTCACACACACACACACACACACACACACACACACACACGCGCGCACGCTCGGACACGCACACACACAGAGTACTGAAATGTACGTTTATGTCTCCTGTCAAGAAACATGCGTTTGTTATTTCAATTAAAAGACTGAGAATTGAAGAAGCAAGTATCGTGGCTGGAGATCTAATCATCATGTAGTTTACATTGTTTTTAGATCTAATGATATAGATAGATTATGTGAAACGATGGGTTCTTTATCAGTTCTTATTAAATACACACACACACGCGCGCGCGCGCACGCACGCACACACACACACACACACACACACTGTGTGATGAGACTAAATCGACGGAAATGCACCACTGATTATTCCTCATCCTTGTCTCACGATTGCATCTTCACATTGCAGGGGTGCCGTCCAGGCCGCAGAGGGCGCCTACACTGTCAGTGGAAACTCCTGTGTTGCTGCTAGGAAGTAGATGGCCTTAACCTTTGACGACATGGAGCGTCTACGACCACAGAAGCACATATTGCCTGTGCAATAAAATTTAGAAGCAATCTATGTTGTCATGCCTATTTCGACAAGGTTTAATACAAAACATGATTTTTTCAACTTGCTGATGCACATTATGAGTGAGTGAGTGAGTTAAGATTTAAAGTCACAGAATGAGTGAGTGAGTGAGTGAGTGAGTGAGTGAGTGAGAACCCGGGTCTTCTGCGTGACGAGCGAATGCTTTAACCGCTAGGCTATGTTATGAGAGACTTACGCCGCTTTTAACAATATTCCAGCAATATCACGGCGGGGTACACCAGCAATGGGCTTCACACATTGTGCTTCTGTGGGGAATCGAATCCGGGTCTTTAGCGTGACGACCGGACGTTCCATCAATCTACCCCACCGCCACGCAAAAAGGTGGACAACACCGGAACACATGGCACATCAGACACGAATATTGAAGTTAGAAAGATCGTCCACAAGTTTAACATTAAACGTTTTGAAATCTTTGAGGCCTTGGATATTGTAAAATTGATGAAAGAAGACAAATTGATCTAGATAATTGACATAAACTTTACTTGAAAACTACATATAAATAGAAACGTGTATGGCGATTCCTTCAAGATAAGACAGGTTTAATCTCCGGGTTAGATTTGATCTTCAGTAACCCATGCTTACTAAGAGGCGAATAACGGGATCGGGTGGTCAGGCTCGCTGACTTGGTTGACACATGTCATCGTATCCAAATTATGTAGATCGATGCTCATGCCGTCGATCACTGGATTGTTTGGTCCAGACTCGATTATTTACAGACCGCCACCATAGACCTGGAGTGAGTGAGTGAGTAAAGATTTTACACATCGGCAATATTTCAGCCATATCGTGACTGTAAAACAAGTTATAATTTCATGCTAGATAAAGGTAAACTATAAAACCCCGTCAACGAAGGACAGTAAAATAACTTAGTCTAGTGGATCACAGATTTCCATATAGCTGGAATGTTGCTGGTGCGGCGTAAAACTAAACTCACTCACTCGTAGGAGCACTTAGTGGTGCAATAAAATATAAATATAAATATAATATAATACCTGTTAACAGTTAATGTTGTCGTAACTGGTGTTTGGGTTTCAGTAAACCCTACCACAGTTCCCTACTAATTATGATCGTTCCACATTGTCAGGAGAGATGAAAGCTCCAGCTCTGCACTCGCCTGGTCCATGGGGAATGTTAAGTCAAGGGGTGAGGGGTCGTGACTCCTAACTAACTACATTACATTCATGTACTGGCATACATACATTCAAGGATAAACGCAAAACCAAGTTCTATACTCACATGGGTTTACTGTCTCTCAGTCCATCTCGCTCTAAGTACAACTCCAATACAAGACAGAGCAGGCTCGTACCACACGGGGAACTGAGAAACGTGGGTTGGCTTCCGAAATGTTGAGCTAGTACTCTTCGCACTCTGAGCTCTTAGCGCCCAAACATGTCTTTTTAAATGAGACGAGCCTGACCTGATCTTGAACACATATTTCAACATATCGTTTTGATTCATTAAAACTGTATCTGTCCTTCACTCACGTGTATTATAATTAGAAGGGTCTCGGGAAAAACCGTTCAGTGACTCCCCTTTTTCAGTGATTGGATACATCCGTCTACTTCCCTGTTCTAAGTCAATGAACTCATTGGCACACAGTTAACCAATAAAGTAAATCTTAACATGCACTGGCTCATTCCCCCATTAATACGATTAAGACTTTGAAAGTCTTAATGCAGATGAACTACAATCATCAAATGTTTTCTCAGGTTTATAATATCCCATGTGATAGGTCTATGACGTTCAGAATTCAACTTGGCTGATGCAAACATAATATACTCCTCACAAAAAAATAAGCAACAATTATATCCAATGCAATATCTTTATCAATCTCGATAGCGATTTTTGCCGATATGTTACTGAAAGGTAAATATTCAAAGAATACGTACATAACCTTCAGTGACTGTCAAATTGATTTATCTGATAACATTGACAACATCACCCGAACACAAGCACCCTCAGAAACAACATACAAAATGTGTGGCATGAATGTGCTCCGATCTTCACATGTGCACCCTGATCGGTGTAAACCTACCGGTAATCATTCCTCTGGCACAACAAGCGGGTCCTAACTTCATTTTTATGGATGATTATGCCCGAGAAAGAGTTGTTAACGATGTGCAGATCAACAACATCACACATATTGACTGGCCTGCAATGTCACTTAATCTTAATCCCATTGAAGACGCTTGGGGCATTATTGGAAGTCATGTTTAGGGTCTCCATGATTCACCCCCAGACTCTGGATGACCTTGAGCAGGCGTTACAGAGAGAATGGCAGAACATTCCACAACAGCAACTTCAAAAGCTCATTTGGTCAATGCAAAGACGTGTAGAAGCTTGCATTTGTGCTAATGGTGGTCATACGAGTTACCGAACACTGCTTCACTGTCCAAAACTGACTTGAACCTTAATATTAACATTTTCCTCCATCCATCGAACTTGCCTAAAAATCACATGCTCATCTTCTATAGTTAATACATCTTTTGTATGTTTAGGGGATAGCAAAATGAAACAAACACAACAAACAATATGATGGTGATGTCATGAAACAATGTATAAATGACTCCATATAGACGACAGGCGCTATCCTGACTCAGGTAAACATAACGAATAGAAAATATCTGATGCACGCTTGTTCAGTTTTCACTTCAAATTGGTTATGTTCAGCTTTCTGTTGAGAAACGTTTGGTTTATAGGGAAACGTGGATTCAGAGCTGGTTAGTTGGTTGTGGTTGAACGCCGGGTTAGAATTGGTCTTCGGAAACCAACCCATGCTTGTCGTAAAAGGCGACTAAGGGGATCGGGTAGTCAGGCTCGTTGACACATGTCATCTTATCAAAATTACGTACATCAATACTCATGCAGATGAACACTGGGTTGTCTGGTCCACACACGATTATTTAATCGATGTAGAAATTTCTTTGTTGGTTTCACCCTTTATTCTTTGACGTACAAATACACACACACATATGCATACACACATTGTATATATATATCCCTCTTATCGCTCAGTCGATGTGTTCTGAGAAGGCTCTGCTTGGAAAAGTAAAAAAGAGACTTTTCCAAATGAACTTTATTCACACGTATCCGCACCCGCTACATCCGTATTGGACATGTAGAGAACACACACGTCCTCAACTTCCGCCATCCACATCCACATCCACATAGACCCAGGTGTACAATTTTCTATACTCCTTTTTCAATAAACGATATCTGAGTGAATTTAATCCATCGGTTTTGCTGCCTTTCGCTAGCTGCTTAAAAAAGTTTTACTCTGAAAAGAACAAGAAAATAATATGTTGACATTCCCTCTGGATGAGCTTGCTTTGAAATAACGGGAAATAGTGAATCACCTCCAGATAAGCAAGAAGCTCGAAATGTATAATAGGTAAGTCATCTATCGTAAGGCTGGTTTCAAAATGAAACTTTCTAATCACTTGCAAACCGTAATTATCAATGCCATGGCATAAGAAATTCACGCGTAGAATGTGTATTCTAACGAAGACGTGAATACACAGAGACGTGCCATAAGTGCAGCCACTCATTTCGCGTGCACGAGGTGCATATGTGTACAGTGGAGGAAAATAGGGAGGGTGGGGTGGGGTGAGACTTGTGTTTACAAGACACATTATGAAATCAGGTATTAGTCAGAAACGAAGACTTGTGTTTATGAAAATTAGAGTAACGAAAAATATCTTATATCCAAAATATATGTACAATAATTTTCCCCAAATATATCTACTAAAGATAGACACACACCATAATGACATTGTCAGCAAACGTGTAATCCATTACAATATACAAACCAAATAATTACATTTGATCACAAGTGAACTGGTCTTCAGCAACCCATGTTTGTCTTAAGAGCCGGTTAGCGGGATCGGGTGGTCAGGGTCGCTGACTTGGTTGACATGTCATCGAATCCATATACATGTAGCTGGAATATTGCTGAGTGCAGTGTAAACTCACTCGCTCATTACAGGGTGACAAACCGTTGCTATCAAGCGTCTGTATTATGTCTGTTGCATTTGAAACAGTGAACTGTACTCATGGAAGGTGAAAATACGTTTGTCTCGTTTTGAATACATTAATCTCTGACAACATCCGCTTGGGAAACGACATTTCATTTCTGCTGAAACTTACTGATCCTTGCTCTTCGGATTTAATTTATCTCGTCCATGTCTGATCATCTTGTATCGTGCAATTTCTTCTGACCGTCGATAATATGTTAAACCATTCAGTTTAACTCTGAAAAAAATATAAAAATGTAAGTTATAGAAGAACTAGGGATGCTGTAAATGAGCACCGTGTTCCACACAGTTTGGATATCAACCAAAGATAGCAAGCAAGGCACACGTTATCAACGCCGTCAAATCCAGTATGTATTGATAATGATTGGGATTTGAACTCATGCTTATAGTCCGTTTGCTACAAAACACCCAAAAGAATTGAAAACTTATTAAAATTATTATTATATTATCAAACTAATACGCTATAGTTCATAACTCCTCTATATCTAATCACTTTTGAAATTTGACGTTATGACGGATTGTAATATAAACAAGTGATGACAAATATGATATGTTGATATTTGTATCAACAGCAAACGATAGAATAGCAAGTATGTCAAGGGATCATCTAAAAATGTTAATCACTAAATTCACACGAACAGAATGGAATCCAAATCATTTGAGTCAACAATGGGAATACATGTTGCTTGTCACTAGATCATCTCCTTACCTATATGCTGATTGTATCTCATCTTACGAAAAGGTGTCTGAACTCAATTCGCAGTTCACAGTTGAACATATGACTTGACATCATTGAACCTGATCGACCCTAAAAGATGATAATCACAGCACAACATGACTTTGCTGTGGAACCATCTGCGGATTGAACTGAAAACTCTATCCCTACATGTATTTCATACCAAAACGTATTAAATGATTGCTAAAACGTGCTCCTGTACAACCGCGTAGTAGATTGATAACAGTGCATAAGACTAAATATTTAAATTTTAATAGAAATAAAGGCAGACAAGAGGGTTAGGTGATCCTGGTCGAGACAGGCTGGTTATGCTCATTATCAAAAAGAATCCTTCTGTTTCTCCTTTCAAGACAATCCGAAGAACTTTGCAGTTTTGCATTTCTTCTGAACATAAATCAACCTGATACAGAAATCGTTCTTAGAGCTTTTCCTTGAAAAAAAGAACCCAGAGCCCATGACGAGTTCATACTGCACATTGCTTGGTTGACTCTGGTTCTGTACCATTCAGGGGTACTGAACCATCAACAAAAGCTCCATTGAGGTTATATCCTGTCACTGGCTGGGATGACAAATCTTTATCATAAGGTTTGACATGATTCACAAACTCATAACGAATGTTTGCAAAAGTGCACAGAAAATGCCGTGATGAGCTTCCACGTCAGTCAGAACACAGCTTCTCAGTACAACTGATAAATATAAGCGGTATAGCGAAGAGCCAGGCAGTTGGGATCGGTTGTTTGACATGGTTCTTCGAGTAGGGTGTCAACATGAATAGCAAAGGGTTGGTACAGTATTTGTGGCTTCGATCTTGTTTCGAGCATTCAGCTCTTAACTCAAAATTTTCTCCAGTGTCTATAGTTGCTTTCTGTCCGAAATGTGTCGGTAGCCTACAACCCCGTGTTGGTCCCTGCCTTGCGCTCGGCATTAATGGGTACAACAAGGACTGGTCGGCTCGGAGTCTGTATAATGTGTCTGAGTGGGGTATTCATGCTTCACTGCGGCATGGTATCTCAGTGGGCTAGCACTATAAAACCAGCTTAAGTCTGGGCTAGTACAAGCAGCCGCACATACACATACACACGCATGCACGTCGTTATATGAGCGAAATATTCTCAAGCACGACGTTAAACCTAATTTTACCTCACTTCACCTACAACCCCGAGTAACAATAGGCCTGGTATGGTCAATAACTTTGATTTCGGTGGTAAGCTTGCTGTTCTCCAATACGCTCTTCTCGTCTGTTGGTGTTGGTAGATGCTGTGCCAATCCACTGTCGATATCAGCGTCCAAGGACAGTAACATATGTAATATTTGAGATTACATGTAAATACGCGATAGGATGGATCCAAGGAGAGGCCATTAGAGGCGTCATATAAACTGCCAGAAGGAATGGGAAGGAAACACCATATTACCTTAGGAAATCAAACTAGTGGTTCCTCAGATTGTTTGCACTGGACGGGTAAGGCCAGACCACACATTGACTGTCATTATTTATTATAGAATATCTATACAGCGCACATATCCAGGAAACTAGTGCATGCTCAAGACGCTAGTATTTTTCCTTCGATCATTAGATGTCAATCTCAACGGCACATCGTATTATCCCTGGGGAGTATACAACTCTTGCAGCCACTAGGCGCACAGAGTTATTGTGGCTTTCTCATCCTATCGAGGTACCCATTCACAGCTGGGTTGACTGGGACACATAGTCACAGTACTTTGTCAAAGTTCACTACACGTTGCTGTACCCGCAACTAGGTATTTGCACGTATGCATGTGGCCACCATCTGGTCATATAAATTCGTGGGTTCTTTTAAGTGCACAGGGTTGTGTACTGTACACTAGGGGTTGTGACGACACTGAAAGAGTCTGCACACAAAGTTGACTCCAAGGTTTTTACACCAGGCCACAGGTGGGCTCGATCCTGACACCTCAACCTCGCTGGATCACTAGCCTGGCGCCTGAGCCAGCTTGCCCACCGCGCCCCATTATGAGCGGTGCCAGTTAGCTGGTTCTCCTTTGGCCATTGCAGCTTACAACAGTCTTGTTCAGTTCACATATTATTGAGAGAAGATGTAAATTCAAGTTTAACAACACAAACCGAATGCAGAAAAAAGGTACCGTAACAGTATATTTTCCTAAAACGAGACATTCATATTTTCGCATCAGGCCAAACAATAGGTGAATACTATTTTTTAACGAAATCGGCAGTATTCAAGCAAGTTTATGCTGACGACACCTGAAATGCAGCCAATATGTAGTCTATAGACATACATCGTTAACCAGATCGAAATTTCTTACACTCGATCCTTATGTAAGTGGATATGGCGTGCCTGGACGCTCAACTCAAGAGTAAGATTACCGTTTGGACTTTACACCACTGCGTAGGTCCTGATTACAGGATATTCTATCAAGAAAGCCCCATGAGTAACTATTGCAATATTATGAAAGGCATTGCCATTGAAACTAACCTTACCTCCTCAACATGTCATCATCTTCCTTACCCCAACCAAAGTATCTGTTTGAGAAGCCATTGACCTGGTTCATGTGCTCCTTTGTTAGAGCAGTCACTCCACCAAATGCGCCTTTATAGTATAGTCTGTGTAAATGAAAATAATAATAGAACAATCAGAATTATACATGATATCCATCGTAAGTATTACGCGTTGACTTCATCGTTGAAACAAGAAACACACGCATTGTTCAAAATACAATTTACACGCAACAAAGGTAAGAAAAGTATTTTTCACAGCTAAACGTTAACGTATTTTTTCGGTTACAGTGCCTGTCGTCTCCCGGCAATGGCCTATGCAAGAAACATCCACGGCGATTTTGATTAAGGAAACATTGGGACTGTTTTTGACATGAATGCCGATGTCTTAGTGATATTCTGATCTTAGGATATATTGATGTTCTTGACGAAGATTTGATCTGGAGACAATGAACGGTGCCGAAAGGTCGAGCGCATGTTCGACAGAAATGTAGTCTAGTATCTGAACCTTAAGGAAGAGAGTCTTTATTGGTGTAAACTTCTTCATTATGAGTAAAACAACGTTTCGGAGTAAATCGTTCACCTTCATTCATTCACCTGACGAAGGAGTAAGGATATACGCCGAATCCTGGTTCCTCATAATAAAGAAGTTGACATCCATAAAACGCTCTTCCTTATGTGTATCAGTGCTACATGCCATTAAAAGACCTATCTGAATCTGCATCCGTGACCAACTCGTGTTATTCCGGGACAGGCCGAACAGCACCCGTGCCCCTCTGGAAGGATTCATTTTCTCATTGACGCATTAACATCAGAACTGCTTTATACAACAACGATAACTCTATTCTTGTTTGATTCCAATGGTACTTAAAATCACCGAAGCACTTCTGCATTGTGTTGATGGTTTTTTTTTACTTTTTCATTTCAAAGAATCAAACCTCTATGTAAAACTGGAAGAAGGAGAAACATATTTGTTAAAGACATATTCAAACTTAATTATTAGCCCGGTGTTCGACTTACATTTCCAAATGTATATTTCTAAATAGGGTTTCAGAAACTCAAATGGGATTTGTTTTATTGAATATGCAAATAAAATAATCTTTTCTTTCAGCTACATTAAATACCAAAGCAGATACTAAAAAAACTTACTCTTATAACCTTGTTGCTATACCCCTGGTGAAATTTAAAAAAGAATACGCTGAAAAAAATATAAATGCCCCCCCCCCCCCAAAAAAAAAGAAAAGAAAAGAAAAGAAAAAGAAGTCAGACTGAAAAATACCCCCAGAGATGTGACATATAAGCCCAGTGTTAAAATTAAAGGTATTGATTAGGTATATAGATATAATATTATTGTTTTGAAACTCGTGGCGATATATAAATTACATTTCCTGAACATGTGCAGGTACAATCTCCAAATTAAGCCCTCAGGATTGTCAGAAATACACTCAATGGGACACATGAGAGTCGTTAAATAACTAAACGCACGTGCGTGTATTTGAATCACCCATCGTCCATGGCATTGTCCTTACTAAAAACTACACAACAGGCAAAAGAATTCTGTTAGCTTCGTTCTTTGTAGTTTCAGTATGACGATATATTTTTCAAGATTTTTTAAACAATGGCATAATGTCATAAGCGGATTAAGTAGTCGAGATTCTTTTTATCGCACCACAAGCATTACGCGCGTTCTGATTGGTTTATGGTAATTTCGCACATAACAAGCATGGAGACAGCGGACGAGTCTTCTTGGAGGTTACGGAAAGGGACGACTGGTGACGAATGCCGTGTTTGCTAGGCCAAGGAGTCTTCCGGTTACATTATACGAAACGATCTATGGTCCAAGGGAGATCACTCCAAAAACCCTTTTCCGTCGGCTGATCAGTGGCTGTGTCCAATGTACATCTCGTTAGATCAGAGAAGATTGTGTATTGTTTTGTTAACGGACGAAAGAACACGATCAATACCTTTAGTAGGCATGGTTCACAATATCAAATATTATCTGAATTAATTCCAGACTGGGCAAGTGAAATTAACGGTGGCTGCATCAACATGAACTTAAGGCAATTTTATGTTGAAGTCCTACCAAAGACCATCTTTCAGAGATAGGAAAAATGCCTCCCAATAAAGCTGTCGAGTACCAAGGAGATTTAATTTCGCTTAAAATGTAAGATCTGCCATAAACCGACATTTGCACGACATCTGCAAGGACACTGACATTGTTAGAGACAAACGGTTCAGACCAGCCAATGACCTTCGCGATGGGATACTGAAACCCAAAGCTGAAAATGCAGAAAATATCAAAAGGTTTGCTTTGTTTATACAACAGTCAAGAGAGTAGGAAGGTTAAGCAAAGAAGACTCTGAGGACACCAAACACGATATGAAAGCGTCGTGGCATTTGTTTTCAAATTGATAAAATAGAGTTGTCATAAGATGTTGACGTGCGTGTAATATGTAGGAAGCTGTTCATACGACATTAAGTGAATTCATCCATTCCACAAGTCAATATTTTACTATTTCATGATCACATGTCTCCGACATATGGACCAACTGTACGTTAAGGCAAACGGGGACTAGTGTACACGAGAGTGTAATATATGTTTTATATTTATTTACGACATAGATACGAACTCTTATACCAAATACGTCAATAATATCTACTCCTTCAAATGGTTTATGGATATTGACACTTCATTTTATGATACATTATAAAGAAGTCGCTTAGTCGTCTATTATATGGGGAAATATAGGGTTCACAGCTGAAACAAGCACCTCACAATATTTGCCAGCAGTGCACACAAGGCGTAATTGATACTGGCAGCAAGAGCGAATGCAACTTTACAAGACGTGTTATTTTGCATACTGCTGTTTCCATTGACAGGCTCTTAAGATGATAAACTTAATGAGGTCACATGAACGTTGATTTCAAGCCTGTTAAAATGTGTGAACATGAAGTTACAGGAACCAAGTCATTCATATGATGGAAACATATGATCCTTTTGTTTGAGCACCGATAACGCGAACTCATAAAACCCGTTCATACATACTTTTCTTCAAATATTAAGACTCAGTGTGTTTTAAATGGTGTTAGAGAATAAATGTCTCCAGTACGCACATTTGATCAATATACATACAAATAGTGAGTTCACATGTTGGAAAGGGATCTTAGCTGTCAGTTAATTGGGTTTAGCAAAAGCATTTTCTCGACTTCCCATCAAATAATGCACACGTAAAATTGGCAATATGCAATGAATTTTTCCCAAAAACTTTCGAGAAAGCACCACCAGGGATACATTTTTCCGTGAAAACTTGTTGTCGGTGGCAACATGTCAAGGCATCCCAGTAGAACTGTATAAAAATCGCGATCGGTAGCCACAAAACAGTCTGACCAATAGCACCATCGGTCGTGGAAGATGTTTAAGCCAAGACCAACGTCGCCAAGGAATTGCTTTACTTCAGGAAGGCAGATCACAGCGATACGTGGCCAGGAGACTTGGGGTTTCACAGAAAGCCATTTCAAACCTGTGGATCCGTAATCAACAAACGAACTCCGTGAGGGATAGGCCCGATCCGGTATCCCAAAAGGGACGATCGATCCATCCGTTTAACAGCTCTCTTTGAAAGGCACACGACAGATAGAATCCTCAGGGGCAGAGTACACAGTGTAATAGAGACCCGTGTTTCACTGTCCACTGTACGACGTCGCCTGCCTTCACACGGCATCAGAGCATGACGTCATGCCGTCAGACCGCCTCTCAAGCCTCATCATAGACAGAACCGTTTGGCTTTTGCAAATGAACACATCGGCTGGGGTGATCGCAGAGTGGTGGTCCAGAGTTCTCTTCAGCGATGAATCTCGCTTCAACTTGCATTTTAATGATGGCCGTAATGCTGTGTACTGACGCTAAGGTGAATGGTTTAATGACGTTGCCTTTGCGGAGCATGGCCGATTCGGAGGAGATTCCGTATTGGTCTGGGGTGTGATCTCCATGCTTTCCAAGACCGAACTCGTCGTTGTACAAGGCATATTACTGGTCAAAAATACAGAGACAACACCATTATTCCAGTTTTCGTTCCGTTCATGAGGGCCATGGGAGGGCGTCCTGAGTTTCAAGATTATAACACACGTCCACATCGAGCCAGAATTGTGAATGAATGCTTGCAACGTCATCGGATCAACCGTATGATATGACCAGCACTGTCCCCAGATCTGAATCCGATGCGATCGAGCATGTATGGGACATGTTGGGACGTCGAGTGTATGGACGTGTGCCGCGACCTGCCAGACCTGGCCTTGAGACCGCATTGCTTCAAAATGGCAGAACATTGGGAAGCTCAATCGTGGTATGCGGAGACGTTGTTGGGCGTGTATCGTGGCAAGGGGTGGTCATACTCCTTATTAGTGAGAATTGTATGTGATGTTTTGATAGTCTTCATCCCAATGCAATAACTCGTGGATTGAAAAATAAATCATCTGTTTTTCGTCATTAAATTGGTTAAATGGAAACATTTTCCCGTTTTCTTTTGTCACATGTCTATTCTAACATTGTGAATGTTGATCTCTGTAGTTTTCTAACACTGAGTATAAACTTTTGAAGAGCAGTATATAGAAACCTGATAAACGGCATGATGCATAAATATCTAAGATGTGTAAACATTTGAAATTTCCATGTTTCCAACCAATTCCAACTAAACTCACTTGTTGAAGAGAGTTCCACAGTTCAGGGCTGGCAAAGAGAAGGCTAGATCAGACAGTTGGTTTGGAGATATGCGTTTGGTGAAGAGAGAGTCAGAGGAGGATCGGAGACTTCGCTGGGGTACATACACAGAGACGAGTTGTTTGAGATAGTGGGGAAAGTTATCGCTGTAGAGGCAGTCATGAGTCAGAATGGGGAGCCAGTGTAGAGACTGTAGTACTGGTGTGATATGATCATGACGAGGAGTGTGGGTGATACATCTGGCGGCAGAATTTTGGATTCTTTGTAGTTTCTGGAGTGATTTATGGGAGAGGTCGGCATATAGTGCATTACCGTAGTCGAGTTTAGAAGTGACAAGAAGTGCATCAGGAGTTTACAGGTGTCAGTATCGAGGTAGTGGTGGACTTTGCTGATATTGTAAATGTTGTAGTAGCAGGCTCTACTGATGGAGGCGACGTGTGCATCCATGGACATGTTGGAATCGAGGATGACACCAAGACTCCTGGCACTCTCTGATGGCGGGACGTTTGTGTCGCTAATACGAAGTGAAAGTGATGGAGAAGCAGTCTTCAACTTTATAAGCTGATATTTGTAGCCAATCAGTAGGAACTATGTCTTCTCCTCATTCAACATCAAATAGTTCATCCACGATTTGATTTCTTTAATCCTGAACTCAAGTTTGTTGATATAGAGTGAAACATAATCTGAGTTGCGTATCATCCGCATATATGTGGAAATCAATGCCTGCCTCCTGATAATGTCACCAATGGGGAGAATGTAGACAGAAGGGGGCCGAGAACTTATCCCTGGGGAACACCATATAACAATAGTGACTTTGGTGATTGTACATCTCCGATTTTGTCAGATTGTGTGCGAACTCGCAAATATGAGGAAATCCACTTGAGCGCAGTTCCTGTTATCCCAATACGATTTTTAAGTCGAGGCAGGAGTAAGGTATGATCTATTGTATCGAATGCAATGGATAGATCAAGGAGCACCATTGTATGAAATATACGCTCCAAGTTAGGAAATACCTGGAAACATACGCAAATATGACCGAAGTATGTATTTCCTAAGGGGCGTTGGGGTAGCCTGAGGGTTAAAACGTCCGCTCGATTCCCCACATGGGTACAATGTGTGAAGCCCATATCTGGTGTCCTCTGCCGTGATATAGCTGAAATATCGCTAAAAGCGGCGTAAAAACATACTCACTCACTCACCGTATTTCCTACAGTGTTTGCGTTAATTTCAGTGGCGTAAAATCTGACTTTTGATCCTGTGTTGATTTTTCAGTGGACACTTTGACCATAATTAGGTATTTGAATTTGAATGAATTGAATAATATCATCCAATTAGCTAATCCACTCTGTTTCTTAACCATCACGGTTTCAAAAGACAACTTCTTATTTATCGTCTCATTGTCACCTGGGCAGCAAATCGAACTTATAATGCCAAGTATAATCTATATGTTTAAGATGATTTGCCTTAAAATTGATAAAATGAGTAAACCTCCTCCACCCATAAACAAAAAAACAACAACCCCCCCCAAAAAAAACAATAACAATAAAAAAACAAAAAGATCTTGCTCGTAAATATAAAACATGCTGTGTTTTGTTTTACCCATACCTTTCACTCGTAGATCAAATAGAGTGTGTAGTCGCCACCTTCCAACACTCGAATTTTAGAAGGAGTGAGTGGGTAGGTTACGCCGCTTTTAGCAATATTCCAGCAATGTCACGGCAGGGGACACCAGAAATGGGCTTCACACATTGTGCCCATGTGGGGAATCGAACCCGGGTCTTCGGCGTGACGAGCGAATGCTTTAACCACTAGGCTACCCCACCGCTCAATTTTAGAAGGAAAATACTTACTTGTAATTATGGATGTCAATGGCAACTGACATATGACGGGGATTCACCGGACAAGTGTATAGGTTCTTATCATTCTCTGGAATGAGGTCAACGTCGTGGAAGATGCAACACTGGAAATCATAGTCCTTCAGTGCTTCTTTGTATCCAATGTTCAATAACATGGCTCTGTTGAACATGCTTGGCAAGGCCTGTAATGTACAATACATTTAAGTATCATCTAAATGGTATTCATTTCGACACGGACAAGATTACCGGATTATCGAAATGTAGGAACAGAACAACTACCCTATCAACAACATCTCCATGCTAGTACGTCATGTCATATGTACAAAATAAACACATTCTAAAATGATCTGAAAAGATAATCTATTTTAAAATGTCTTGTCTTATTTGCATGTTTGTGATTTATTCATTACACCTTTAACAACAATACAACTGTCAGTGAAAAGATTTATATTTTCACAAGTCCATGATTTATTTATGGCCAACACTGGGTCATGGGTCAAAAGTAGTTTCTATCCAAAGTAGCCAAATCTTAATGAGGTCAGGTCTTCTGTCTTGTCCTTGGTTTTCATTGGCTGAAGATGTGCAACATTTTGATTGGATGTTGAAGTTAGATGCATTAGGAAAGTTTGAAGTTTGTTCACTTGCTCTCTTTCTCCCAACCTTGCAAGGTGGCATGACGATTTTGAATTGATGAATTGGTTTTATATAACAGGTATAAATTACAAAAATATGTTTAATTGTTGAAAGTTCAATTCATTATAGCTGAATTTATGCATTTGGTGAAAGCATACTTTGACTTACAGTTAGAAATTGTTGGTATCAGATAGTTTCATTTGAAATTGATTCAGATATTTCAATTTTAGTCTAGACAGATTGTACATTTACTTTACTGGTTAGAATGAGCATTCAGGCACGGATATTTTAGGTCCTTGGTTGGTGCTTGGTGCACGTTGGTGTTTCACAACATGTGGCAAGTTTGGTGCAAGTTGTCCCATAGATGATAAGACACGCTGAGATATTTCATGGCTGTTTTGAAGATGCCACATGTATTCCATAATTGTACACCCAAGGATTTCAATATGTAACTGAACTATTAGTTTTGTGATGTCCATTTGTTTTGAATTTGAAGACCCAACTGTCCGGATTTTTCAATCAATCGAATACAATAGCAGCTACTGCATTCGCTTTAAAATTTCCTACTAGCTATCCACAATGAAAAATGCGGTTAAATGAATTATATTTTCACCTGTTCAACAATGTAGATGCCGTAATCTAGTTGCTGTCGTTGCAACATGGAGTGAAGGTTGTTGAGGAAGATCTTCAGGTGGGACTCTCGGTCGCGATAGGGCACAATGATGGCCATTCGGTGACGGGACGTGCAGCCACTTGGTTTGAAACGACCACCAGGTTTCAGTTCTGCATATCGCCGTTCAAGTTCTTCAAAAGACAGGACTTCTTCCCGTGCAGCAATTGATCCAACTGAAGTGAGTGAGTGAGTATGGTTTTACGCCGCTTTTTGTAATATTCCAGCAATATCACGGCGGGGACACCAAAAATGGGCTTCACACATTGTACCCATGTGGGGAATCGAACCCGGGTCTTCGGCGTGAAGATCAACGCTTGAACCGCTAGACTACCCTACCACCCCTCGATCCAACTGAAACATTGTTAAGTCCTTATTCCAACCGTGGACGTTTTGACGTTGAGGTTTAAAATCAGCTTTTGTAGACGACTTGTCTTATTTTCAGCTAAGGTCAAGGCATTTCTCAAATTTGCAAAACTTTCATCTGAATAACTATCAGGCCCACTTTAGCACTGAAACTGGAGATGATACTTCGGTGAGAGTATGAATATTTCGTATTTTGATTAAGAGCCAGTGGTAAGTAAATCTGTATAATCGGGCTTGGTAACATGATTTATTTGAGTGATTGTGTGGTTGAGCGCGCACAATGGTTCTCCGACACCCTTGACCACATACCACCCGTGAAGATCCGAATTACAATTGATCTTCAGTAACCCATGCTTGTCGTTAGAGGTGACTAACGGGATCGGGTGGTCAGGCTCGCTGATTTGGTTGACACTTGTCATCGTATCCCAATTGCGTAGATCGAAGCTCATGCTGTTGATCACTGGGTTTTCTGGTCCAGACTCGATTATTTACAGACCACCGCCATGTATATGGAATATTGCTGAGTGCGGCGTTAAACAACAACCAGCCATTTTGACTACTTGCAGCTACAACTACCCATGCTGTCGCAAATAATTTGGTCATTATATTCCACAACAGCCTGAACATCGGCGGCGGGGTAAAATCAAATGGACAAAACTCTTACCATGATAAAATGAAATCTCTGAAAAGTCTATCGTTTGATCCCAGCAAAATCAAATGCATGTGTTTATGAACCATAGTGTATAAGCACAAGTACATAGTAGGGTTAGTTTGTATGTTGTTTAAAGCAGCACTCGGTAATGGCCACTAAGTAAGAGTCTTGTCCAGTGACGCTCAAGTTATCTACAGCATGTTCCTCGATCACAGTGTATAATCTCATACAGTGCAAACCGGATATAGTGCGCTGTACGTTCGTGCTTTGGTTGATAGATATGTCGTCTGAACAGGTATGCTCGATCAAAAAGTGTATTTAAAAACGAAGTACATTATAATATTACATGCATATCTAGGATATAACATTTACAGTAATTATCAGCGAGATATCTGTATGTTAATGAAAACACAAATTTTTCACCTCTTGCGCATCGAGCCAAATTCGACCAGCTTGTGCACTTTCGCTCTTACTCACATATACCATCATGTTAGCCTAGGGAGCTACCAGTATTCTATTCGTTATAGATTTTACAATGTATGTGTGAATGTTCATGTTTCAAAGTTGTTTAGTTATGACGATATTAATAAGTTCACTTGCAACAATGAAGTATCACTGTACTGGATTATAGCCGAAACTGTTTGTTTATCTGTATGGAATATAGTGCGTAACTGAATAACGTCCTGACTGAGAGCTTACTTAAAAGTAGGCTTTATTCATTGGCACAACTTTTCTGGTACATGCTGGTTTTGAGAGAACTAATTACGAAAGCATATTTCGACTGTCTCCAATCACCAGATACAGCTTTCAGGCATTTGTCATGTGCAAGAGTGCAACTTTCAGTTGTTTCAAATGTCTCATGTGACCACTGCAAATCCTAAAGACATCATGACTCAACGACTTGAACGTTTCTTCTTGTTCGTCTGAACATTCGGTAACCTGTTCTAATCCACGAATTTCCAGTGCATTAACAAATTCTTCACAACCTTCCAAAATACCAGTTTCGTGTGATAGTTGACATTTTTTCGATGAGAGTCGGATGCTCCTCAAACGGCCATTAATCAACATCCCGTAACTTTCCACCCGTACAGGTTTTGATTCTTTTCCATCAATACCCATTTTGTAAGTGTTAACTTGTTCATCTCCAGTATTTGCATAATGCAACCAGGTACAAGTTGGTTGTCTTCAAGAGGACCTTTCATTCTGTCCAGAACATTACTATCAGGAAGTGCGAAGATCATTTTGAAATCATTAGAAACGTACACACCTCTAGGGACTTTCCCTCTGTCATTGTGCCTCATTGTGTATTTTCATGCCTGACATGAATTTAAAAAAGTTCCTTTGAACAATTTTAGCCCAATTCTCTAAAAACGTTTTGTAACCTCACTTTATCTCATCAGTACGGTGTTGTCGAGTTAATACCGCGACACCATTTCAGAAAACAGCATGAACGTAATACTGCCCAAGGGAAATGAATTTGAAGCAACCAATGGTGTGAAGTTAAGAAACATGTCCGACTTCCTTTAAGTTATGTAAGACAAGTGGAAGCAATTCTATCTTTTCTTTCATAGAACCTCCATCAAAACTCTCACATGCAGGAATTATCGGTGAGGTCTGAGTGCCTGCTTCATGCGAGGAAAATGTTTCTGTATTCTTATCTAGTTCCACTGTTAAATCATTCATTGACAAGGCTTGCATCTGGCCAAACACACCCTCCTTCATATCACATTTAGACTTTCTTAAGGAGGCTGAATACTTCATTGTTTGAATGCTTGATGATTTTGTCGTCATTACAATGTACAATATACTTTCCTTCAGATTTTAAAATTCTGGTATAATTTCGATTTTTTTTTTTTTGTTTGTATATAAGATTTTTGGGTTGTGTCGTCATGATATTGGAATTTGTATTTGAATTCACTGGATGGGTGATTGATAAAACAGTGGTCAATGATAATCGTGAAAGATTTTGTCCGAAAATCGCAATAATAGCAAACTGAAGTGTTCATTGTATCAGTCTGTGTTCGACTCAGCAGTACCTTAAGAAAACGACGCAAAATATTTAAATAAGAACTTTACATAAAACTGATAACATGAACTAACTAGAAACCGTACAGTGATGTATTTTGAAAGCGTTATCAACCAACTGTATTAGCGGATATCAATTTGTGGTACAGTGGTGATGCATAAGAGTGTGATGTTTAACTCTTGTGTAAAGAAACGAATACTCTATGTTAGGACTATTATACACCATTTGAAAGCTTATTTGTCAAATATTTCATATCAAGTTTTACCAAGAAATTAAGGAATATTATGGCATTTATTTTCGATGTTTTCTGCGAAGGAGCAAAATCGGCGATGCGCTTTTGATATTTGAAAGAATTTAGAGGGTCATTTTTCAAATTCGCAGTGGACTGTAGTTAAATGAGTAAATAGAAGTGTTTCGCTCATTTTAGTAGTACTTGAAGTATACTCACAGTTATCAAAACCAGAAAAAGGGCCCGTGACAACATTTCTATCAACCAAAGCACGAACATACTGCGCACTATATCCGGTTTGCACCCTTCATACACTGTATCGATCTACTCAACGGATCTTGACAGTTTTCAAAAAGGGAACTTCATCGGACATGATGTTTATCACTGATCTGTCAAGTTTCGAATTGCCTCCACCTGTACTCCTTAAAATATCGTTAAAATTAACCGAGACCTGATGAAATGTTGACACGTCAGACGTGTGGGATAGTGATCTGCAAACTTAACAGATATTGTGACATAATTGACGAATAATAATAGCTTTGACTCTTTTCTGAGAGTTAACCTGAACACCTGTATCTCGCCAAAGGCTCGCATAATACACTTTTTATTCCTAATATATGATATTAATGATACGGAAACACACTCGGTTAATAATCGCAAATAATGATACGGAAACACGCGAGGTTAATAATCTTTTTTATCATATAATGTCATTCATTACTCTCAAAAAGAAGCAAATCGTACGGGAATTTATATGAAGAGAATCGAATTAGCTGTACACCAAGGTGAAGGTCGTTCATGACGGCGGCATATGGTTGTAACTAGTCGCTAATACAGTCGCTAATACTTAACTCATGCTTAAAATAAGATATTTCTGTCTAAAACGAACAACAAGATCAGGCAGGGTTTTCCTGGCAGTGTTTCCATTTTCATTGCGGATAATCACCGCATCAATATCAATTTTTTGATACTAGTACCTGACGGAATCGATTCGTCGTCTGTATTGTGATCGGTAGATCGAAATCCTTGGTTGGTACCTTTTTAGACGATTGCTTTCAGTCGTGCCCCATAATTCGTACCTTCAATTTGAACGTAGTACTCCGTTTCATGTTTTCCAAAGTCAATTACTGCAGTAACGACTCCAGAACCTCTATCATCAATTCTTACAGAATCACCAATTTTGAGAATGGGGGCAGCCATGTTTGTTTACAAACAATGTAAACTCGCGACGACGTCATCAATGAAATGTTAAAACATTTTAGGATTCGCGTAGCGTGTATGGAGTTTTGTGAAAGTAGTTCGTGGATCGACGTAAGTTGCATAGTTATCAGATTTGGATACCAAGTTTATCAGATTGCTTTCTTGCACCGATAACACCCTCCATTAGATGATAAAACAACACATCTACAAAACTTAGTTGGTGATCAGATCTAATGGCTTCTAAAAATTGGTCTGGCGAGATGGTGGAGTACAAGGTCGTTTGCGAGGTCGGAGGTGAAATCAAAAGTTGTATTTTGGAGCCAACTTCACTGATATTTGGTAAAACCACTTCAGACATGTTCAATCTTTTTGAAGAATATACTTTTATGAGACAATCAATGACATTCTAAATGAGAGTATATTCAGAGAGTCAGATGGATCTGCCAATGACAACAGACATGTGTTAATTGGGAGAGGTCAGGACTGAGTGATGGGCATGGTATGACCATTGTACAGTGGAAGCTGTCAAAACCGGCAGCTGTCCAATCCGACAAGTTGTCAACATCGGCATAAAATCTGTCTAATCCGGCGCGTGGCAAGGAGTCAGTAATCCTGTGTTGAAACTACATGGTTGCCGACAAAGATAATTTAATCTTAGTTCAGTATGGGTGTATTTGTTCATGTAATTAGTAAGTTGAGAGAACCACCTTATACAACAATGTATATGAGAGTGATAAAACTGGTTCAGTTCTAGTCGCAGGTAACCATGTCAGCTCTACATTCCGGCACGCTGTCAAAACCGGATTATTTATTCACTCCCGACGTGTGCCGGTTTAGACAGCTTCCACTGTATGTGTTTCTGATGTTTCAACCTCAAAACAAAATATCAATACCGTTTCTCATAGTATATTTCAAACATTTTCAAGTTATCTTTTACTTGGCCATGGTAGACCATTCTACATATCTACATAACCTGAGCATACTGATAAGAATAAAAATAATCTGCCGAACAATTTGTCTACTTACTGAGGTTTGGTGGTGTCAAAGGGCACTGATGTCCAGTTGTATTCGGGTTCGTCGATGATATCATCCCTGAAACACTTGAATTCCTGCGTAACAGATATCGCAAACGTTGCGACATACCATATGCACCACAGGTTCCAGTTAGCAGTCTTTGACGTTGGAGGAAAAGAAAGAAAACAGAAAGAAAAACACATACCAGTAATAAAGACTTGCTCTTTTCATGATTACAAACCGTAAACTCTTTGGAACCATGATAACTCTGGTCGGCCAAGCTGAAATGCAATGTAGAATCGTTTGACATCGACACAGTAGATGTTTGCCTGTCGGAGTATGAGTTATAGATTTAATATATCCAAGCATGAATACCTCAGTAAATGCTTGATCATAGAGTATTTCAAAACATTCCTTCAAATTTCCTAAACTTTTAAATTTTGTTTTAGTAGTATTGAAAATATGTGGGGAAACGTGTAAATATTATTTATGTTAAATGTTTCCATGCCTTAAACCCTTCTATATAATTCTGGGTATGTTCGTATTGTCAGTACTAAAACAAGAGGACCAGAGAATTTTGATCTGTATAAATATTTGTGTTCGCATTCTGCTTACAGCTACATTACTAATAGGTACTTACCCAAAATGCTGTTTCCCTTTTACTTATTCAATCTCTTCATGCGTATCTGTGTGCAAGTAACACAAAGTTAATTGAGGAATTGTTGTTTTCAAAAGTGTAGTTTAAGTATTTTAAATCATTAATAACACATGGAAAAGGAAATTTCTAGACGAAGATTTTTTCCATTTCTAGCCAAAAACATTAAAAACTACTTGTCTTCTGGAAAGTACCGAGAGTTAATGAGCAGGGTTTGGCATCACGTGACCAGACGTCATAGTAGGGAGTTGACTCACAGCTTTTGTACAGTGTTTGGTAGATAACAAGCGTTCGCCATGACATCACCGGACAATAACATTAATATTAGCTGTAAATAGGTTTTGACAACGGAACAGAAAACGACGTAGATCTATCAAGTGAACACGCTCACACATACTAATGAATAGTAGATCCAGAAGTATTATACTATAAACATACCTTCGCGTTTTGAAACCTATGACGATACTTGTCTGTATTTTTTTCGCGAGATCGTTATTCTTATGTGAATTGTACAAGGTGTAAATAGAAGCTTGTAAAATATATTGCTTGTGATGTCTTAACGCCAAACAATTAGCCTAGAATGAAGGCTAGCTTTGTTTTCTATAGAAATAAATGTTATGTATTAATTGTAGATTGTCTAGTGATGGCTGGTTCAGTTAAAACTGCCGGTTAAACATCTGTTGTACCATGTACTTCATGGCTGGTACAAATGTATTTAGCTGGTACAAATGTACCTATTTGTCTTGACCAAAAACATCCATAATTATATCACTGACTACCATATTTATACAAACAAACAAAACATAAACGAAGAATTAAATCCACAGAACACTTATTGAAATGCTTAAAATAAAACTGACAATATTAATCTTAAATATACCTGTCACACTAAATTGTATCTGCAGAATAAACATCATATTCTCTATAACAGATGTTTCAATTGAAAACCCTAGATCCGCCTGCGACTGATCACTAATGATCGATGAACATATACTGAACAAAACTGAAAACTTGACACTCGGGATTTTTGGACTAAGTTTTTAATTTTAGGTTTAAGGCAATACTTTTAGTTGTGTGCTGTGCACAAAAAAAAACAAATCTCGCCGAAACTCTTTCACAACGGTAACGGTCATGATGTGAAGGTACACAGTATGGATAACAACTCTATTGAGATCTCCAGTAAGGGTTGTGGTCCCTTCTAGCGTCTCTTACAGCCACGCAACGTCTCCTAGTGTATCTAAGAACGTTAGTAAACACAGCTCGAGGAAGATGTTGCCATTGCTTAACAAGGTGACGTTATTCTATCAACATCTGTGGTGGATTGACTTGCTGACGAACACGTCGACCCAGCTCGTCTCCGGTATGTTCGGTACGATTGAGGTTGGGGCTACGTGACGGCCAATCCGGAACTTGAATACAGGCATGTCGTAGAAAATAGTGTTAGAATGCCATATGCGGTCAAGCGTTGTCTTGTTGGAACGTCAGTCCAGGGCCATGTCTCTGCATAAATGGAAGCAGGACAGGTTGCAAGATCTTATCCCTGTACTGGGCAGGATTTATGTTTCCCTCTAACGACAACAAAGGGAGAACGTTCGTGTGCGCAAAACGAACCTCATACCATTACGCTTCGAAACCAAAAGCATGACATCTACCTGATAAAAGTATAAAACTGTGCACTGAATTTGCGATTTCCATATTCGTTTTAAGTTTGAGCTGGAATGACCGCAAAGAACAGATTTTAAATCAAAACCTTTAACAAAGTAATACAAATCTTGTCTAATCAAATCATAATCGGGGCAGACAAAGAAATAATGTAGATTGTCTTCAGTATGGTAGCCACAGTTAAACATTCGACTCTCAGCTATACATTGATTACATTTGTTGGCGTTAAGATCGTTGCAATCAAGTCGGAGGCGGGAGTGAATGATTTGACAGAATCGTGAACCGTAGTTAAGATAAAAGTCATTTGTTTCAGTAACATTGTCCGTTATTAATCTGTTTTGAATTTGCCAAGGGAGGAACACTTGCACTGTCTAAGGGTAGAGTATTCCAAATATCGACTGTGTCAGGAAGGAATGATTAGGCATAGTTACTAGTTCTACCATTCATACTTTGGAAGTTTAGACGGTTATGGTTACTTAAATTCTACCAACCAGTCATGTGCCTTGGTCACGTGAGAATGCGAGTGCACATGTGCAGGTCAGAGCGAGTGCAATTTCTAGACGTGTGTTTCGCGGCTGTCAAAAAAGCGAGACAGGTGTTCGTTCAGTTATCTAAACATGATACTTATTTGATCTTTCTACTAACATTATTACATTTATTTACATTCAGAAATTCGTTTCTGGGGAAAACTGTTGTCGGAGGTGCTACAAATATAAACAAATTTAGCAACATGAAGTTAGAAACGGATTCGGGATTGGGGATTCGAACATCGAATCCGAATATTTTCTGAATTTCAGTAACAATTTTGACTGATTGGGGTAAAATGAGAATAGCCATTCGTATGCTGAGGCAGCGAAAGATAACCCGACCAAGTGAAAAACACCATCTAAATCAGAACCCGATGCTGGGGCTAAAGAAAAACTACCCCCACTTCTGTAAATAAGAACAGTGCAGAATCTGAAATGAAAGATACCTTGAAATGTATATTCACTGAAATGAAAAGAATATGCATGGCGGTATCTCGTCAATGTCACAAAATTTTGCAAGTATATACGACCATATGGACGCAGACAGAGCAGGAACCAGTCATGAATATCAATCACAAGAAGATAATTATCAATGTGAGGGTAACACGCCTGTCAAAACAAGACTCAAATGCAATCTCACTGATTAACTGCCATAGAACCAGGCCGTGAAAACTAAATATGGAGGCTAATACAGTACAACATTTTTTCACTCATTACTCACGTATTAAATGTGAATATTAGCAGAACATAACTCCAGATTCAAAGACACGTGAACAGTTAGTATTTTGTCAAGTCACCATAGGCAGCAATGCAGGCTTCAATGCGGCGGGGCATACTAATGATCAAAGAAGTTAGAAAGTCGTGGTCCATGCTGTCCCAATATCGGACACCTCTTTTCTTTCATTTCGGCTATATTTGTCATTTTTTTTTCTTATTGGCACTTTCTTTATAAGTCCCCAAACATGTTCTATTGGATTTAGGTCAGGGCTATAGCTTGGCCTATCTAATAATGTCATATTTTGGGTCGGAAACCAGGCCTTTGAATGCTTTGAACGATGTTTTGGGTCGTTGTCCTGGTGGAAAATCCAATCATTTCCATAGAACACGTGAGCAGATGGAAATAAATGTCACTCGAGAATATCTGTGTACCGCTCACTGATCATATTCCCTTCAAATCCACAGAGGGGTGTTGCCCCTAACACATATATGCCACCCCACACGTTAAATTTCGGACTGTACTTATGGCTGATACAAAGGTTTTTCAGTTTGTTTAGTCCAGAATTTCAGTGCTAGGATACAGAACTTTTCTGCACAACCCATTGCTATGCAGCACCAGTTCTTATTGTCTTTGTTCAGGTTTACAGATCGGTGACAATTCCTCGACTTTCTGCCAACATATGCATGCAGTTCAGTTCTAATGTATCCTTACAGACAGCCACAGTTCCTCTATCAATCATATCCAGCCTTTTTAGAAACTCCTTCGTTTGAGAAACAAGAAGCCATGCCGCCTCCTGTCACCCACAGTCAATTTTCTGGGCCTACCTGCGCCTCCCTGGTGCTCAATGCCATATCCATTTGCAATATCTTTCAAAACACGATAAACAGTTGACAAAGGGTGCTTGGACTTGAAAATCACTTTAGCTGATCTGATGTCCTGTTATAATACTCTAAAACCAACTTCCTTTCTAAATCACTTACTGAGGATCACTGAAAATGTCGTCTGCTAGTAAGTAAACATAGGGGATAACTTCTTCACAAACTAATGAAAAGGATTAACGGAGTTGTTTCTCTTTAATGAAACCAGGCGCTTGATAGCTGGTCAAGGTTGTTTATACTAGAAATCCATTAAACATATTCCTAAAATTCTCAATAATTTCTGGTCATCTATACATGTTAAATCAATGTGTAATTACTTACCATTACAAATTATTTACGCAATATGCAATATATGACAAACCTAACCCTGGTCATACGAGATTTCAAGAGTATTTAAATCCATGTCCGTTGACAGTATTTACTTTTGCTACACATGCCAGAAAACAAAATAATACAATGACCAGATTTACACAACCGCGAAACACATGTAAATGCAGAGTTGAGTGTTCGTTTATTTTAACACCCCTTTTAACCTGTGTAAATCTGACAGCCAGATGATACGTAGATTTCAAACGTTGTTCATATGGCCGCCAGATGAAGCCTCCATATGCTAAGGTAAGTAAATTTAAGAAAAACACTGCTCCTTCGTGTAGTGCCATGTTAGACAACTGCTGTTAGCTGTTGCAGTCATAAAGACGGTTCACGATACAGCCAATCTAGGTACGTGCAATGTGCTAACGTCCAGTGTCCATATAAATTCCGAACGTACCACCCCGAAGGGCTACCTACCCTCCCATTACACTTGTGTAATTACTTTACGCCCATTATCACCCCCCCTTAAAACCCTTTTGGGAGCACGAACAAACTTACATACATTTTTACCCTGTATTCGTACTTTTCATCAATACTTGATACTCTTGATTAGAAAAGCGGAGATACTCGCGAGGTATTCATTCAATCGGACGGAACCTCTGCTTCTGTAAACCTTGTCTTGGCGTACGCGTAATCATGAGCCCTGCATTACATCTTATATGACCATAAAATGGAGATTGTGATTCAGTGGAAATGAGACTCCTTGTATGCTAAATGTACATACAGGTTTCATTATGCTGGTGCAAACCCTTAAAGTTGGGCATGGCTGTCCAGTGTTTAGCATATTATGATAATTCTATTGTCCGTTCTATTCCCAAGTTCCGATATGTACAACAAGAATAATGATGGAGTAAGAATATACTCCACAACGTCGTGTCCATCACAATAAAGACGTTGACGTCCATAAAAGTCTTGCCTTTAGGAATAATGAAGGTTACCTGCACTGGAGCTGTGTTATGGAGGCGCGGAGGTCGATGCAGTTGAAACTGGTCGGTAGGATGCTCTGGACGACGAAGGAGAAACTTCAGCACACTCCGTCATATGGTACAGCTGTCACATGATGTATGCGCCTCTATTCTCTGGATATTGCACTCTTTAAGTCAATAACACACTACCATTGATCACAGCAGGACTGACGAAAGATCGAAGCCGTACTAAATATGACACCGCACATATTTGATGCTTACAAATTGACACACAAGCCACCAACAACGGATGTAAATGTACTAATTACATATTTGTAACTGATATAATTGAATACTGTTGCCGGGGGTAATCGCACACACACAGACACAGACACACAGACACACACACAGACAGACAGACAGACAGACAGACACACAGACAGACAGACAGACAGACACACACACACACACACACACACACACACACACATATATATGTATTAAACATACATACGGTGGGGGACGGGAATCTGGTGGCTGAGCGCCCAAATTTTTGCATTAAAAACTAATTGTATACATGGCTGCCGAAGATACAGACCGCACAAAGACAAAGTACTATTTTCAAATGGCATCAAAGTGGTAAAGGAGGCCATGTTCCTGGATCCTATTTGTACCCGCATTTAACATTCTTACCGCACATTAAATACCTGCAAGCTAATGTCTGAAGGCACTGGACGACTGGAAAGTCGTTTCAAATTCTAAGTGGGGACGGAACCAAACTACCTTACTACACTTATATAGATCACTCATCCGCTCCAAACATGACTACGGCTCCATCGTGTATGGTGGGGCCTGTAAAATCAACCTCTAAATACTTGATTCTACCAACCACCAAGGTCTAAGACTGTGTCTTGGATCTTTCCTAACTTCTCCTTTGACAAACTTTACTTTGAAGCAGAGGAGCCTTCTCTCAACGAACCCCGTATCAAACTATCTTCGCAGTATATCACTAAACTGTATTATAATCAGTTCCACCCTGCATATAACTGTGTGTTTAATGCCCTCTATGAGGATCGGAACAATAAAAACTATTCTCTTATTTCTCCTCAAGGAATACGAATCAAATCTTTCCGTTCTGCTGCTGGCATTGAGCTACAAAATATATCTCCTTCTCGCCTACTTCCCTCACCTAATTGGCAGTTCGTGTGACCTTACCATTGACCACATTCAAGAAATCTGAAACAAATGAATTACAGTATAAACAAGAATTTAAGAATGAAATACAATACATCTATATCTGTATTTACAGGTGGATCAAAGGTGGTGGCGCAGTGGCTTGTGCCACTGTCATTAGATCCAGAACAATATCTTCTCGATTACCAAATAACAGTTCCATTTTCACAGCAGAAGCAGCCGCCATATTGGCAGCTCTTAAATACATTAAATATCTTTAATAAACACCCTAAATATAAACAATATATTATAATCTTTTCAGACTCCCTCTTGTGCCTTCAGGCTATTAAGTATTTGTATTGTAAACATCCACTTCTAATCGAAATAATTGAATTACATTTTGCTCTTGCTACTGGTCTATTTTTTTTGTTACTAAACCTTCGCATTTTCCCATCCCGTTCAAGAGTTCAAAGTTCTGCTGTATCTGTAAAACTAAGAAAAATCTGTAAAAATACTTGCAGTCCCAGCCTGCTAAAAGTATTAACAGGCTTCGGTTATTCAATTTTCTCCACGGGTATGTGTGCGCAAGTACCTCAAAGTGAAACGAGCTGTATTTGTTCTCAAATTTAGTTTCCTATTTTAAGCAAACATGCCGCTTATCTGGAGGACTGGCGACATACTAATGCATAAACACTTTGTACAGACCGATCCTCTCCTTTCCACTACCCCGTGGATAATTTGGTAAATTAATGCAAAATAACATCACACAATCTCATCGTACACACAATGTACAGTGAAGACACAAGTATTGCTCACACATGTGGTATAGTAAAGCATTATCGTAGTATTTCCACATTCAATATAATCAAACTGACTGACTGACTGACTGAGTTTGGTTTTACGCTGCTTTTAGCAATATTCCAGCAACATCACGGCGGGGGACACCAGAAATGGGCTTCACACATTGTGCCCATGTGGGGATTCGAACCCGGGTCTTCGGCGTGACGAGCCAACGCTTTAACCATTAGGCTACCCCACCGCCCCATACAATCAAACAGTTACAGCGCAAACATTATAAAATTTTATCCGTGGATTCGTGGTTAAATGAAGTGAATAGGATTTAGGTTTGTGACATTTCACCAATAAAGAGAGCATTATTTCCCCGAAACAACAGACGCTAATGGCTGCACGATGCCTCGTTAAACAATAATCAATATGCAATCCTTAGAAATAGGTGTGTGGAATTTATGCAGCGCAAACAGAAAATATGTTATAATTCTATGCCTTTTCCAGTGTATCTGTGATACAGTGTATGACATACGTTACGTTAAGCAGTGCGATAAAATGTCTTCAATGACTGCATGTAATCCCAGCTAAAGTCATTGGTGAGTGAGTGAGTGAGTTTGGTTTTACGCCGCTTTTAGCAATATTCCAGCAATATCACGACGGGGAACACCAGAAATGGGCTTCACACATTGTGCCCATGTGGGGATTCGAACCCGGGTCTTCGGCGTGACGAGCCAACGCTTTACATTGTACATGCTTCTTCATAAAAATCATCATCACCCCCAAGCCATACATTATGAACGGTCCCTAAGGGCAGCTATACAAAATCGAATAGAATTTGTCAACATTTTATATTGCATCACATTATTATGAACATTTGTTCGTTTGAATAAGTCTATCAGTAAATTATGCATTGAGCACGCTCTGAACCCTGTCAACATACGCATATTTGGGGAGGGGATGGGGGTGGGGGTGGAGAATGGCGAAAGGAAATCTTCTCTCAGATCATGCAACGAAAATTCACATCAAAATGTCTTGTGCAAGCCTTTGTTAAGGATGAAATTGCATATAATTTATATGAACTTTTATTTATTTACAAAATGTGTAACTTCACTAATGATTCTTTGATGGGACAATTAACAAAACTGCACTCACAGACTTTCATTCTTATACTTGTTTGGAAGGGATGTGATGATTCATGTCTCTTAAAGGTTAAAATGTTACATACAAAAAGAAGTAATTTAAGAGATGTTATTCAGTGTCTTATTATTCAGGGTATGATAGATTATTTCTGGCAGTGTAGAAATTAATCTCATTATTTTATTGTTCATGATTCAGAGAAGCATAGTTATGACGTCGCAGATATTATAGGCACACATAATTCATTTATATGAGAGATTTTCTTAGCGTTCCTATAAGAGATTAAGTGTAAACATTTCTGAATTACTAAGAGGTTATTGGAGTTTCATGAGTGTACAAATGACAAAGGGAGACAGAGTAGATAATAGGAATATATTGTATACTTATGAGAGCTCATTATTGTTTTCAGAACGCCATGATCCATACTTCCTTGTGTTTGGGAATAAATGGTGTTGGAAGACCTCCCACAATAGACTTGTTCTTTGACCTGTGAACCACCACCCATTTTGTTTTCTTATCATTTAATTTAAAATGGCTTTTGTTACAATTTATGACTCCTGTTAGCAAAATACATCAGTACAACTCCTAATTAATTTGAAATAATCGTTTCCGAGAATCTCTAAAGAAAACTAAATCTGACAGAATAACAACAATCTTCCATTGTTTTGCAGGACAATGTCAAACAATTTGATGTCAAGAATGATTGTTGATTGGCAAAACGGCAAGTTTTCTTTTAAGAATACAAGGTTGTATTCAATCATCTCTTGGTAATTTAATTACCAAATGCAGCATTTACATCATGACCATAGCAAATAATATATGACAGTAAAGCATCGTCTAGTTCATCCTAATTTATAGTCTAATTGAATAATCAACTTGCAATTGAGGATTTTCTTTGAAAATGTTTAAGAAAACTTCCATTCCTTTAGTTGAAAATATAAATTGTTTACATTTTGGTCACATTTTGTATTGATGCTGTTCTATATGTTCACATGGCAAGTTACAGCAGTGAAATGAACCTTTTAAGTGATTGAATAAACAAAATACTTGAATCATTTAAGACAATATATCTTCCATATAAAATTATTCATGTATTTAAATATAAAATTTCAGAATGTGTCCTATCTCATGGGAATGGGAATGCATCCGAAGCAAATTTCAAGAAAGAGTTAGGAACGTTTCTCAAGTATCCACCTGACCGCCAGACAGGAGTGGCAGAAAGAAGAGAAGCTGTATATCAGTTTAATGCTATATGCAGATGATATTGTGTTATTATCACAACAAGAGATCACCTACAGACTATGTCATGTGTGATGTTTTACATTATGCTTTTAAACCACGTTTCTCTATGTGCGTTTGTGTTCATAAAGATATCATAAAAGGTGACTGGTTTGCTGTCTTCAGGTATAGTTCCTGTTCATCTTGGATCCCTTTCATGGTGAAAGTAATTGCATTGTGTTTATTCAGGGGTCTGTCTAATAGCTGAAATTCAGACAAAATGTCTTCTCAGGACAAATTCCACCTTTTCAAGATAACAATACAACAGTTAATAGTTTTTTCTTAATTTGGAATACTTTTTTTTCTTCTTACTGGAATTATACGTCCAACTGACATAAAACTCACATGCAACCAAAGGTCACATGCAACCAAAAAATCAAACATAATTAAAACACAATTATCACTTATTCATGACATATAATATACATTGCTGGTTAAGAAAAAATATATGAACAAATTATAAGCGTACAATCGCAAATCGAAAGTGCAAAATTGTGTACTTCGGTTTAATTCCCAAGAAACGAAAGGAGCCGGGATACCTGAACCCAGTCAGAGCGGTGGGTGTGCACTCAAGTGTAACGGCTGGTTCATTTGCAGATGCCTTCACGGCTAATTGTGTATATATATAGAGAGATGTTGGGTTTTATAAATACAGGCTGATTTTTTGTGTATAACATTTTGCAATCAACAGACATCATAACATGTCATGTGTTCAAGTATCACACCTGCCTGTCTGTGTAATTACATTATGTCACAGAGACCGAACACGGGCCATAAATCAATGCATTTTGTTTATGGTGTATAGCCTGATTGGTGTTAAGTTCAAATTGCATGTGGTCAGTGATAGCAGCTGTGTATTGAATATTGTCATTAGCAGACAGGCATGCAGACATACAGGTGTCAATAAAACAAGACATTGAGTTTTGTCTGTGACAATGACATATCTATATCACAGTTAGAAATTTTGTCAACGCTAAATAATGACGTTGCTTTCTAAGTATTGAACTGAGAAACGGTCTCGTAAGAAGAACGTGGTCAAATAGACAAATGAAATTATATAAACAGTTAATTTACTGTCATAACATATAAAAGCTCGCGCCTGTGAGATATCAACAAAACATTAGAAAAATAGCTCACACCAAAGCCTTCACCGAGTATTCACCCGGACAACCCGCTTCCAAGCTGCGCGAACCTATTTACTTGCGCACGTGTTATGAGCGCAGCCCAGCTGTTGAAACCGTTTTCCCCAGAAAAGTCTGGGAAATATTAGTGAAACGTTTGGACTCCGATTTCGCGCGTTTTTTTCATCGCGTTATTATTTTTCAACTTTATAAGTTGAATTTGCATTTTGACGATTCGTTTCGAAAGGTGTCAGAATCTGCAAAGTTGTGTTTTACGTTGCATGTGACTTTAAAATGAACATTATGTTGAATGTGGAATTTTAACCAAGTATTTTATCAGGTAAATATTTTAACTGCAATTTTATGTTTGAACACTGTTTATTGCAGGTAGCTTTTGGGGTATTTTAGCTGGGTGCATGAGTTTGGTGCTACTTTTAGTGTAGTTTAAAGATGAAGTGCGAGTCTATTTACAGGAAAGCGTAATAATACCTCCCAGACACAACCACGGAACAACCCATTTTCAACGTTAATAATATGTCAAAATTCAACGCTGATTCCACGTCGCATATCTACGTCAAAACAACTTTCATATAAAACCAGGGAACAACCCATTTTCAATATTAATAATATGTCAAACTTCAACGTTGATTCCACGTCGGATATCTACGTCTAAAAACTTTCATTTACAACCTTTTTCCAACGTTGATTCCACGTCGGACATCTACGTCTAAAAAACTTTCATATACAACCTATTTTCAATCTAATTTCAACGTTGAGGACCAACCTATTCTCAACGTTGAAACAACGTTGATGTGCTTGCTGGGAACGCTTTTAACCACTAGGCTACCCCACCGCCCCTAAAACCCATAAAGTTATGCGTACGTATGGCGTGCTGTGAAACAGCCGTCCCAACCATGGATGCATAGGCGTAGGCGTAGGAACTTGGGGAATAGATAAAACGAGAAGGGGTCAGCTGCCCCCATTTTTTTGCAAGCTGGAATTTTTTTAGGGACCATAATACAGAATTAAACACAAATTCAAGCCTCTGGTAACGTTGAAAAAATAACATGGTCACAAAACATTGATTCGAATCAGCGGTAAGTTGACTACATACATTGACATTACAGTGTAGTCTATACAGTAACATTTTAGTTTACAGTAATAGCCATATTTTTAAGTATAATAGGTGCTGTTTGATATATTTATTGAAAATCTAAACAATAACAATAAGACACGATTTCAAACTCATACATTGGCAGTGAGAGAGCTGGTTTTATCTGAAAGCCGAATTCATGTATGCATGAAATAAGAATGGCTGCATTATTATACCCCCTGCTACGACGTAGTCGCTGGTATATAGCCGCTCAGCCCGTCCGCCAGTGTGTCCGTGCGTCCGGAATGGTTTCTCTGAGCATAACTCAAAAACTATACCACTTACAAACTTCAAATTTAGCATGGAACTTACCCTTATAGTTCCATTGTGGGTTTTGGCTTTCAATTGCATGATGCCAAAATTGAAAGTTTTCCTAAAATATTATTTTGGTATTCAATAATGGTATTGAAGGCGATCAGCAGGGGGTATGTGAGCTGTGCTCACTTCTGCATTGTTATTGAATGTAATTATAATATATTTATACTATAAAACTATTGTTTATCAGTACCCTATTGTTCCCTGTTGTAAGCACCCAAAATATGATTATCATAAAGAAAAATGACAGTTACTCCAATTTCTTATTTTCAGATAGTTAAGACCAAATATAAAGAGAATAAGTAATTATAAAGACCTTCTTATGAAGTATTCTAAAGCTGCAGAAAGGGCTGGGACACTCTTTGTGGAGAAATTGCAAAGCCAAGTGAACTCGTCTGTCCTCTTCATATACCTCCTCTCTCACCCCACACCCCACCCCCGTTATCAGTTTCGAAATCTTGCCCTCCAACCTTTAAACTGTTCCTACGCCTATGAGGATGCATGCGAAAACGCGATCACAGTCTGCCCCACCACAGTTACCTGTGACTAGCTAATAAAAGGAAAAGCATCGATAACATATGGTTCACACACAAAAAAAAGGGAACCCACGGTACAAGTAAAATTAGATCACTTCATTCGTTGCTTCTGTGGTCGTCACAAGATATTCGATTCATAATGCTTAAATAGCTTTATAATGCACAATCAAATCCCTGTCTCAAAGATTAACCATCATGCTTAATACTATCATGGAAGGTGAAGTGAGGTGAAATGGGGTGAAATGGGGTTTAATATCACTCACATTGACGTGCATGCGTGTGTATGTGTGGCTGCTTGCCACTAGCCCAGACTAAAGCTGGTTTTATAGTGCCAGCTCACTGAGATACCATGCCGCAGTTAAGCATGAATACCCCACTCACACATTATACTGACTCCGAGCCGACCAGTCCTTGTTGTACCCATTACTGCCGAGCGGCAGACAGGGACCAACAAGTACCATATTTTAACGTCTTTCGGTATGACGCGGTCGGGGATCGAACCCGCGACCTTCCGCTCTCCGGGCGGACGCTCTAACCACTACAACACAGAGGCGGTCCTATCATGGAAAAACTTTCTCTATATTCACAGAAAGTATTAGAAACAAGCGCAAATAATGCCCAATTATTTCTCAAAAAGTCAAATGATTTGCTTGAATTTTGACAATTTCAGAAGCAGAGTTCAATTCTGTCAGAACATTAGATTTGCCAACGCTGTACACCGTTAGCCCACTTGACAAACATAAGGAACAACTTTTTTTTCTTCTTTTTTTTTAATGCACCATAACCGACATATCATATTGTATATAGGGCCACATCTGATCTTTCCATATGATAAAGTATATAGGCTTTATAGCATTACATCCGACATGCCATATTGTATATAGCATCATATACGACATGTCATATTGTTTAAAGCACCACATCTGACATATCATGCTGTATCACATCCCTTGTATCTCATTGTTTATTTATTTATTATTCTGTTTCTAAGCTGTATAGCTGTATAAAGGTGGAAGAATGTCGAAGTATGAAAAATGGTTCTATAATGGTGTACAAATAGAATGTGTTTCCTGGGTACAAATATTTAGGTATTTTATTCAGTAGGTCATTAGTATGGACCAAACACTTAGAAAATGTATGTCTCTGCAGGCTAAGCAAGTTTTATTTGGTATTTTTAGATCACTGTCAATGTTTAAGCCATTACCTTTTCACTTGTTTTTTAAGATTTTCGACACCAAAGTTTGTCCAATTTTATTATACGGTGCAGAAATATGGGGACTGAATGTTGTTAACAAAATAGAGGTTATACATGTAGCAGCTTGTAAAAGATTTCTAGGAATTGAATCCTCTGTTTCAGCGCATGTTGTGCGAGGCGAATGTGGAAGATATCCATTGTATATTTATACCATCAACAGGTCTATCAAATATTGGTGTAAAATATTGAAAATGTCAAATGAGTAGGCGATATGTAAAGAAATGTTATAACATGCGCTTGTACAAATGGAAAGTAATGTTTGCAGGAGCTGGGCATCTAGGATAAAGCATATATTAGAAGTCTATGGATTTGGATTTGTTTGGTAAGAACAGATGGTTCGAAGTGAAACGCTGTTTTTAAATGAATTTCGTGGTAGACTCAAAGTTTCGTATCAACAGGACTGGCATTCTGCACTAATAAAAGGCACAAAACATTTGGATACACGTTGTTTAAACCTATGTTCGGTGTTGAATCTTATCTTTCATAGTTAGCTATTTTAAACATAGACGTGCGCTTGCTCAGTTTAGATCGGGGGTCTCATAAACTACGAATAGAAACTGGCAGGTATATTGGTGAGGCTAGAAATGACAGATTATGTAATATCTAAATTACCATATATAGAAGATTAATATCACTTCTTACTCTATTTGTAATAAATATCAAGTATTGCAGCGACTGTATAAACCTTTACACTTTTATGAATATCCAACAATCCAAAAATTTAATATGCTTCTGCAATCATCAAATGCAAGCATCTTAAAACATTTATCGGCATATATATATAAAGCTATGTTACTGAGACAGTCCTCATTATAACATATTTTCTCAATCTGTAATTCTCAAAGTGTACTCTGGGCCTATGGCCTATATTACTTTTCTCTGAAATAAACCACCATACCCCTTATTTCATCTTCTTTAATTTGTTGTAGTTCAAGTTTATGTTTTGCAAGTTCAGATAATAAATTGCCCTCAATAGTTTGAAAGTCCTTTCTTATTGATTCTTCATAGTCTTTAATTTTAGTTTCTAATTCTGAGATTTTAGCAATGGTTTTCTTTTTTAGAAAGGTTGAAAATGAAATTGATTTTCCTCCAACTTTCATAAGGAAGGTTTCTATAAATAAACTATCATCAATCTTAAGTTTATATTAAGGTCATTAGCATCTTTATCATATACATCAATATCTGAGTATTCTTCAACTGTGACCTTTAATATGGATCTAACAAGTTCACTATAATCAGGTTGTAACAATAAAGAAGTATTAAATTCCCAATTCCCCGCCCTCTTTCTTGGTTAATAGTATTTGAAAAAGGAGTAGGTAATAGCTGAGTGGTCCGTTTTATAGCCTGGTAGAATATCGGAATCAAGTGTAAGGTTCAGCAAATCTTGTGAGAATAAAGAAAAGTCCAGTCTGCCTTGTTGCCTTGGATGTTTTTTCCACCATGTATTTTTTTTCAGATTATCATTTGAATCCCGCCAAACATCCACAAGATCATCAGCTGCAATTGTGTCTAAAGCTACTTTTCTGGCCTTGGGATTGTTAATATTTTTGTGATTTTCTAAATCAATGGAAGGATCAAGAACCAGATTCCAGTCTTCTACCATAACCAGAGATTCATTCTCAAAATTTGATATTCTTTCAAAAAGCTTTAAATAAAACAATTGGTCATTAATATTTGGTCCATAAAGGTTTGTAAGGGTAAATCTTTTATCTTCTACAGTTATAATTATGTCTGCAATAGTACAATTTCCACCTTCATCTTCCAGAGTTTTATGTATAGTGAGATCAATATTATTATTGAAAAGTATTGCAACATCTCTTGAATTGGACTTGAAATGTGCAATTATACTCTGCAATCCCCATTCATTTCTCATTTTATTAACATGTTCTTTGGCTATATGGATATCTTGTAAGCAAATTATTGAGTATGATTTCTTTCTATTGAAATTCATAACATCTTTCCTTTTGTTTTTATCTGCCAGACCCCTACAGTTAGCTGAAATCATCTTTATCTTTTTGATATTATTCATCTGATAACCAGGTTAAAAACAAAGTATTTTTAAGCATTGAAATATAATTGAAGTCTCTAAAATTATGCTTGAGTTTTGTAACTAGATATATGCATAGATGCTGTATTTCAAAACATGTCGGATCATCTGATATAAAAGGTTGAGTACAATGTCTTGATTTTTGGGAGACTACTAAAAATATGATGTAGTAAACATAAGCACTGAAAGCTGTTGAAAAGAAAGAACTGAGAGAAGCTCTACTTGATTCAAGAAAAAAAAGATGAAATAAAAGAAACTATATACAAACATAAAAACAAAGAATGACGCATTTGTGCTGTATCCTCTTAACCCGTCAACGTGGATATAGTCTAAACTGCATCGAATGTGCCTGCCAAACACAACATAAACACAACCTTAACCTTAAAGGTCGAGGTCGGAATTAACATATCACTTACTCAGTTTACATAAGGAACAACTTAATTCCTTGATCCATGGGTCATTGTAAATACACTTGGTCAACAAAGATATACCTTTGGTACAAGGCAAAATATGTAAGACAGGATTAGGCATCAAGATGCACCATCAACAGGCAACAGTTGCGCGTTGAGGTCACATGTTGATATCACAGGGACAAGCACTAATGTATTGGAGCTTGTGCAATGTCCCACCCTCGCATTCACAACAGCATGGCAACTTTGTCTAACATGAAAACGGTAATTATATTATTGCAGATGTAACCGTAGACGATAAAGAATTTACCCTTACCAATTTATATGGACCTAATATTGATGATCCCAATTTTTATTTAAAATTATTTGAAAACACATGTAATTTTGATAATAAATCCGTAGCTATTGTTGGTGACTGGAATCTGGTTCTGGATCCTTCAAATGATTTGGAAAATTACAAAAATATTAACAACCCCAAGGCCAGAGATATAGTTTTAGACAAAATTGAATCCTTAGATCTTATTGATATCTGGCGGGAACTAAAGCCTGATTTAAGAAAATATGCATTGTGGAAAAAAACAAACTAGACAGCAAGCAAGATTGGATTTTTTTAATTTCGCAGGACATGTTTAATCTTTCACTTGATTCTGATATCATACCTGGCTATAAAACAGACCTTTCAGCTATTAGTTTTACTTTCTCAAACACTATTAATCAAAAAAGAGGGAGGGGTTACTGGAAATTCAATACTTCTTAACTCTTACATCCCGATTATGCTAATTTAGTCAGATCAATCTTAAAGGAGACGACCAAAGAATACTCAGATTTTGACTCTTATGTTGAGAATGTGAATGACTCAGATATCAAACTTAAGATAGATGACAGCTTATTCTTAGACACATTTCTGATGAATGTTCGAGGTAAATCAATATTTTTTTCATCTTATCTTAAAAAGAAAACAAAGGACAAATCAAATGAGTTAGAAACTAAAATAAGAGACTGTGAAGATACTATTAGAAAAGATTTTCAATACGTAGATGAAGCCTTACTATCTGAACTTTCTAAATTAAAATCAGAACTACAACAAATTAAGGAAAAAGAGATACGAGGAATTCAACTCAGAAACTGAATTCTATGGTATGGAGAAGGGGAAAACCAACAAAATATTTCTGTCACTTAGAAAATAAGAATTATGTCAGCAAATCAATTAATAAAATTATTACAGATAAGAATGACGAAATTACTGACAGCGATGCAATCTTAAATGAACTTAAAGAGTTTTATAAAAAAACTATTCTTCTGCTGAGAACTATGGGAATGATGCCTGTTTAGAAAATGTGATAACTCCAACCTTGAGTCACCAACAAAGAGACAAATTGGAAAAGAATTAGACATAAATGAAATATCATTGGCAATAAAAAGTATGAAAAATAACAAAAGCCCCGGTATAGATGGATTTCCAATTGATTTCTTTAAATTCTTCTGGAAAGAACTAAAGGTCTGGATTTTCAGATTTATCAAGGATGTACCATGAAGAGAGGAGTTATCACTTGTATGCCTAAAGCTAATAAAAATAAGACCTTATTGAAGAACTGGAGACCAAGTACTTTATTAAATGCTCTGTATAAATTAATAAGTGCATGTATCTCAAATCGGTTAAAAACTACCCTTGATTCCCTGATACATAACAACCAGACTGGATTTATACCTGGCAGAACATTAAGTGAAAATACAAGACTATTATATGACATTACACTTGAAAAAAATCCACATTTACAAGCTTGGAAATGTCTTGGAAAGATGATGTTTCCAAGACATTTCCAATTTTGGAAAGATGATGTTTCCAAAAATTTCCAATAACTTCAGAGATAACTGGTGGGTGATGGTAAATTATTGTTCTGCATGGGCTAATTGCTATAGTGGCATGGGGGCGGCATGAGTGTTTCATGGGGGCGTTAAGGCGACTGGCGGTAGTCCTTGATGTTTGGTGTTGTTTTAGTAATGATTGTTTAAGGGATTAACGAAAGGATTATCGACTTGACTAGTCGAAATTGCAGTGGTGAACACATTTTAAATGTTCAATGTTTTGGGTGAAAAGTGAATTTTGTCACGTTTAGTTTAAGTATGTGTCATCGTAAGCTTATATCTAGTGAGTGAGAGTTAATTTCGTACAAGGGCCACCGACCCGTTATACAATTATAAAGATGACAATACAATCCAGCGCCATATATAATATTAAGCTGTATGCTAACATGTACAATGTCTCATTTTATCTTATACTCTATATTCAAAAATTTCGCTCTTTTTGTCAATGCAAGAAATATAAACTTAGCAAGATTGTTAACAGTTGTAGAATTGCAAGACAATAATAAGTTGATAAATTTAGTTTCACATGGATTATTTATGTAGTATTGTGGGAGCAGGCTGTTTCTCAGATCACAGTAAAATGAACATTCAATAAAGAATTGGTACTCTGATTCAATGGTAAGTACAATACACAGAGGGCAGAATCGCTCATGTTGTTTTATATTCACTTTTCGCCCATATTCCAACATTAAAGGATGGTCTGAACAACGAAACTTACTCAAAGCAAAACGAATCGTTGCGTTGCCGTCAATCGTTGCGTTGCCCTCCTAAGGGGTCGAGTGATGGTGTCACCATGCACTAATTTCCACCGGACCCCGTAGTTCGTGCTAAATGGGTTATGTTTGTGAGTGCGAAGCGAGCGTTGTGGAAGCTTGGAACGATATCTTAAATGTGTTCAGATCGCTTCGCGGAAGTTAAAGAATCAAAACTACTTACTAGTTGTAGTACAATATATATATGATTGATGACCAAAACGATTTTCCATGACACAACTTGAAGCATAACGATTTCTTTCTCGGAAGCGAGGTTGTGGTGGAAGTGACAATAATATATACAAAATATATTCACTTTGATAAAAAAGTTGATTTTCATGTAAAATTTTGATTTCATAGTAATGTTGACTTTTTAAAAATGTAATTGTGTTGGTGGTTTTTATTTTTATTTGGGTGGCATTTGTCCTAGGTGGCATTTGTCCGGGTGGCTTTTGTCCGGCTGGCATTTGTCCTAGGCCCGCTCGGAGGCTAGGCAAAGCAGGTGACAAAATTAAATATCAGCAGATTGTGAGCTTTCATTTTTCACAACAATTGTCACGATTTCTGTTCCTGTTGAGTTGTAGGCTCGTTCGATATCTCGCGATGTCATTATCGCGATAATGCACCGAGGAGATCATCAAAGGAGTGGATTGCTTAAAGGTCACATGCAACAAAAAAAATCAAACATAATAAAAACACAGTTATCACTTATTTATGACATATAATATACATTGCTGATTATGAAAAAACATATAAACAAAATTAAAAGCTTACAATCAAATCAAAAGTGCAATTTTTTGTACTTGGGTTTACTTCCCTAGAAACGAAGCAGCCGGTATACCGAACCCAGTCAGAGCGGGTGGGTGTGCACTCAAGTGTAACGGCTGGTTCATTTGCAGATGCCCTCACGGCTCATTGTGTGTGTATATATAGAGATGTTAGGTTTTGTAAATACGGTGTCGTACCGGGAAGGCTAAAATGTATTTTTCAGATGTCCCGGGAAGGCTAAAATGTATATTTCGGATTTCCCGGGAGAGCTAATTAGGGGAGTACCGCCAAAGCTAAAGATACGGTGCCGGGAAGCATAATCCATGCCGGGAGTAGATACATTTCTTTTCAAAACATTGTTATAGTAGAGTATTTATCAGAACAGAATAGAACATAGAATTTATTAAGACTTGAACCAGTCTTCTATTCGATTAAGATTTAAAGATAAACAATGGACACATATTATTTCTTCCCTAGGTACATTATGGTATCTTCCAACTTCAATATGTAGCAGGCATCTTTATCTTCTTCGCTTGTTTAGACCTGTATTTAAGTGGCGTTTTTATTTCAGATGTATTTAATTCGAAAAACATTGCTATAATATTTAAGTTGCAAACTGACACCGAACTATCGTACACATATTCGTGATGGCAGGTGCGCAGGTTAGAGTTAACTTAATCCTGAAGGGCCTTGTGAACAACATCATCGGGGACATCGCCTACACAGACCACGTGTCTGAACTTCTCAAATTGTCTTAAGCTCGACGTAGATTGACAGAAATGTGATTTACTATGGATAATGACAATTTAATGTCGAATTCAAGAAAATGTATACTGAAAATGAAAACGTATAGCTGTATTAATATTTTTGTATGTGCCCAAATTAAAGAGCGTCCAGGTTAATCCTAAGCGTCACGATTTTAGCCTTCCCGGCAATGAACCGTAAATACACGCTCATTTTCTTGTGTATAACAATTTGCAATCAACAGACATCATAACATGTCATGTGTACAAGTATCACACCTGCCTGTCTGTGTAATTACATAATGTTACAGAGACCGAACTCGGGCCATAAATCAATGCGTTTTGTTTATGGTGTATAGCCTGATAGGTGTTAAGTTCAAATTTCATGTGGTCAGTCATCGAAGTTGTGTATTGCATATTGTCATTAGCAGACAGGCAGGCAGACACATAGGTGTCAATAAAACCGACATTGAGTTTTGTCTGTGACAACGACATAGTTAGATATTCTGTCAACGCTAAATAATGACATTGCTTTTAAGTATCGAACTGAGAAAGTGACTCGGTAAGAAGAACGTATGGTGAAATAGACAAATGAAATTATATAAACAGTTAAATCGGTAATCTACTGGTATAACATATAAAAAGCTTGCGCCTGTGAAATATCAACAAAACATTAAAAAAAATAGCTCACACCAAAGCCTTCACCGAGTATTCACCGGACAACCCGCTGTGCGAACCTATTTCACTGCGCATGTGCTATGAGCGCAGCCCAGCTGTTGAAACCACTTTTCCCCCAAGCGCTGGGGGGAAATTAGTGAATCGTTTGAACTCCGATTTCGCGCGTTTTTTTTCATCGCGTTATTTTTCAACTTTATAAGTTGAATTTGCATTTTTTATGATTTGTTTCGGTAAGTCCATACCGAAAGGTAGCAGAATCTGCAAAGTTGTGTTTTACGTTGCATGTGACCTTTAACACAACGTTAGGAATACTTCTTACCTTTTTTTAGTAAAAATATTCCTCATTTTGTTACAATCTATTTGAGATTTGATTTTCCTTGACTACGTTGTGTACTGGTCCGTGGCTGTGGTCTTCAGGGGCCCGTTTCACAAAGCCCTCTTACCGGTACGACCTCGTAAAGCAGGTCGTAGACCACCTCTTACTTTTTTACCCTGTTTCACAAAGACCTCGTATATTTACACTGTGCCGTAAACAGCCCAAAATTTAAGACCCTGATTGACCTGTCGTAAATGCTTTAGAAAGATGGCGTCAACGATTATGGCACTGCAAGTGATTAAAACGCGCTAACAAAGAAGACCTGAGAAATTTTGAGACAGGTCGAACGTGCTCGACACTCATGTTGTTTTCTAACTGTGCAGAAAGTTAGAGCCTCAACTGAACAAACCTACTAGGCGTTTACATGCTATTCCGACCTCCCTGCAAGTGTTGTGTACACAGAGGTATTTGGCAAAAGGGATTTTCCTCAGTGAAATCGGGGATCTCCATGGAGTATCCCGAGCTAGTGTGTTAAGAATACTCCTCGACACCGCTAGTGCTCTGGCCGTGTATCTGGACTTGATTAAAAAACCCTGGGTGCCACAGGGACATGTGTCCTTCCTCTTCAACCCTCACTTTGAAGTCCAATAAAATTCTAAATATATCACGCACACAAATATACTTCACAGTTTTGTATTCTGCGGGAAATTCCCTGTTTCTTGATTAATATTCCCATATTAATGATAACTGAAATCAGTTTTTCATGATATCACTAATGAGAATCTGAAACGCTGCCGATGAACCTAGAATCGGTTTGGATGTTTTCGAAAATATACTTACACGAACGCCGAAGTGCGCTTTCCGCCTTATTGGATAGTGTTTACAAAATCACGTCTCGCAAAGGCCGGTATATGAGACGCTTATTACATCACGTATATTTCATAGTCAGCTGCGACAAATGCATCACTGAATTCCCCATACATTTTAGAATCAAATCACAGTTGGTCTTTGTTACCAATACCAACTGGATATTGGGTGTGAAAACAAACGCTGTGCTCGGAAAATGTAAACAAAGAAAAGATTCGATTTATACTGCGTAGCAGCCGGCTATTCATTGCTTGCAATGGCTCAATACCTTTAGAATATGTATGGAAAGAGTATCATAGCAAGAAAGAGGAAATTAAAAATAGATACAATGCAATGATTTGATACTTCATAAGAAATTGTCAAAGTTTCCGTGCAGCGTGACGCCATAACAGACGCAAAATCACGCAGAACGACAACGGTAATTATCAGCATTTCTGGCTTCTTCTCTTACTTACAAAGAAAACATATAACAATACACAGATAGTCAGAGTCACTCTGATTACTTACATTTCATATTTATGTACAAACGATCCCTGAAGCAAGGGAAGAGTCCTCGCAAAATCCTGTGTACCCTTGTCAGCGAAGCCGCCATTTTGTAAGAAATCAGTCATCGGTTGTGATGTCACACGTCAACATTGTTGTAGTACTACATATTAGGCAATATCTTTGAGGTGAAGGTCGGATGAAAAAAAAGTAAACACAATCGTCCTATCCTTCTGATTACACTTTCAAGTACTATGATGATATATTTTGCGTATCCTACAGATATTTTTTTCATGTGAAACCAATTTCAGTAGATTCTACCTACATTTAGCCTTGTTCAATATCATATCATACGTGGATATAGGGTATACGTTTTTATTCTTTGAAAGTTTTTGATTGTTTGAATAAAAGTTACAAAAGAAATTGACACATTTAGAGTATCACACCATATTTTAAACCTTTACACAAGTGTTAGTAGATCAAGCGTAGCCATAACTGCAACATTGACTTTAGGTACTATAGTGTGCAATATTCAATACATTGGGACTAATATTGCAGTTTCATATGAACAAGTTAATGGACAGCGATTTAATTCAAACCTTATAAGTAAAACTGATAATATTAATGGAAATGATTTATACATTTTATCTTACAATTTTCAATGAAATTTAGTGAGAGAATCCAAAATAATTCATTTATTGATATTTTTTACCATAAGATAACCTGTACATTGAATTGAAAACATAACATTTGAATTGTTATTCAAACTGTATTTCTATTTTTGAAATACTTGGGAATAACAAGATAAGCAGGTGCCCGTTCGGTCTCGCTTTTATGCGTTGCTATGCAACAAAAGTACCTCTTATACAATGTACGATATGGATTTAGGACCGCGTCGTATGACATGGATATGACGTCTTTGTGAAACGGTCGTAAAGGAGGTCGGAAGAGGGGTCGTAAACAAGGTCGTAGGGTCTACGACCTCCTAAATTTAGGAGGCTTTTGTGGCCAGGAATTTTAGACATTATGTCATTCAATGTTGAGACTGTTGCTCTGCAGTCTTTCTGACTGCATCTCCACGAGATCCATTCTCTCCTTCTCTCTTGTTCAGAATGAACATATACCGGTAACCATTTACACATAGATATCTTCAACCACGAAAAGTAGGAAGAAACCTCTAGTCTAACTGTGCATTTACCATAACTGAATTTGTGGAAATAATGGTGAAAACTGTCATTTCCAAAATTCTTATAGCAAGTTTCTGCAAGAAAATGAATAACTCACAACTTATGAATTGAGTGAACTAATTTATAAATCAAAGTGACTGTGTGAATTCACTAACATGGATTCAATCTCATACTGGTAGTCTGGTATACATGTCTTATTTCTTTCCTTGAGTGAACACGTTTTTTCATCTTGTAGAATCCCTTAAAACAACACCGTTGTCAAAACATCAAACATCAAACGATTTTTACCTTGACCCAAATGTCTAACCTACCCTTTATCTCGATAATGATACAAGAATGAATATGGGAACCCTCCTCTATGCATCGACAAGAATACCTATCAAACAAGCATGGAGTTATTATTTTAAATCATGTATGACCTATTTCAACTTACTAGTATTACTGACCCTACGAAGGTCACCCAAAACTCTAGCACTTTGTTAGATATTAGTAGATTAGTAGATTAATCAATAACTTTAAACATATTTGCGCTTTTGTGGATAACAACTAAAACATACACTTGAAACTGACTTTTGAAAATGCTCGCCATACTAGCGGTAACTAGAACAGTCAATATCAATTTTTGACACATAGAACAAGAAGAATGCAGATGAGTGAAGTTAAACTAATATATAGAATTGGTTCCTAGTTGGTCGCATAGGACGGCGAATAGTAAACACTTAATCTAAACATAATCCAAACTTGTATCCAAAATGTATCACTTCACGCGTGAGACGCAGTTGCATTGATATCAAGTACAAATATGAAAATATGGCTTATTCCTGCAGTTTTCATGAATAAATATGTCACATGCAAGATACATTATGTATATCAACAATAAGAACTCTAGCAGATCAAAAGATTCGTGAAATAGTCCAGTCTATACACTCATGGGACGGGGATCCTTGGGAAAAAAGGAGAAATTGAAAGAAGTAGTGGTAAAATCCTTCCTAAATTTCCAAAAATTTCCAAGCCTTGAAAACATCATCTTTCCACTTTTGGAAATTTTTGGAAATATGATATTTCTAAATGAATTTTTGGAAATCACCATTTTTTTCTTGTGTTATGTTTGAAACTAAGAAAAGAGACATGTCAGCTTTATTAATTTTGGCTCTTTCAAAATTAATTCATATTTTTAACACTTTATCTAACCCTCCAGAGGATTTTATCACCGCGCTTGAGAGAGTATTTTTTAAATCATCCGGAATGACAAAAATGACAAACTCAAATGGAGCACTTTAAGAAAAAGATTACAAAATGTGTGTGTGTGTGAGAGAGAGAGAGAGAGAGAGAGAGAGAGAGAGAGAGAGAGAGAGAGAGAGAGAGAGAGAGAGAGAGAGAGAGAGAGAGAGAGAGAGAGAGAGAGAGAGAGAGAGAGAGAGAGTGTGTGTGTGTGTGTGTGTGTGTACGGAGGATTGATATTAAAACCTTTGTTAACACCATGAAATTATCTACACTCAAACTATACTTAAGAAAAGCAAATCCTGGTAACCCATGCAATTTCCTTTTAAGGATATGCTAAAATATGGGGCCAATTTTCAGAATATAGTTGCAGTTGATAATCCTTTTTGGAAAGACGAATTAAAGGCATGTAAATTATATTGTATCAAAAATACTATACTTGCAGAGAACATTAATGAAATCTTTTCCCAACCTTTATGGCTGAATTACAATTTCAAAAACTTAAATCGCATCATTAGTCACTGGGCTAAAAGTGGAATCTTGACGATCAAATATCTTTGTGATGAACATGGGTTTATATCCTTTGATCAATTGAAGCTTAAATATGATATAAAAGGTACTCACTTAGATCTTGGATATGTTATATATATTTTACCTGAACCTTGGAAAAAGACTTTAAAGGAATATAGATACATAAACATCAATGACCTCACAATAAATTCACTCCAAAAGGATTTCATATCCCCAAGAAAAGGTTCAAGATTATTCTATGATAAACTGTTATCTGAAAATGTTAAACCTCACATGTGCCCCAAATGGGAAACATTATTTGACTGTATTGATTTTGATTCAGAACAGTTCAAGAGATACCAAATTCAGTATGCAGTCGATCCATTAACCTGTCATGGTCAATGGCAACCTCCTCATGGTGGGTGCTGGGTGACGCTAATAGCGGACCCAGGGTCAAATGGTCCACAGCACCCCATTGCTGGTCGAAATAGGCGACCTAATTGGGCAATCTGTTTGTCGTGGGTTGCGCACCTGTGTCGTTGGAGAAAGGGTTTCTGGTAGTTGAACGCATTGGTTCCAGGAGCAGCGTTCCTGTGCCCAACACACCACTTCAGCCCTGATTTACCTAGACGGGTGGTATAATGGGCCTGGCTATGACTATCGGCTGGCCATTTCGAGCCCTGTGCATTACTTGTATTTGCACAAATTATATTTTGAACTGTATTTATTGACTTTAGGTCTCGGCTCTTTTTGTCTATAATACATAACTTGACTTTGACATATGACCTATTTAATTTGCATTGAGGTTTATGCAGAAAGCGGTGGCTCTTGGGCCAATCTGCTAGAATTTATCTTTTCAATATATTTTCTGCTTCAGTATACCCTCCTAGTATCATTGGCGCCGTCTGTTGGAGACCCACAGACATAAGGCATCGCCCTTGTTGACACTCCATGCTGGGTGGGGAGGTAGGAGGGTGAATCATTATTTTTCAACCATGGCACCCCCACTCAAAACCGCTCACACGAATCAGACGATTCGTTGTCTTCAGAGGATGAAGCTCAAGAACCCTGACAATTGGCCCCGTTGTTATGTATGCCTCTGATGGTGGCTCTGTTAAATTGAAACTGCAAAGGGCATTGAAGGTTTGGCCGGAGACGTTGAAGAAATCAAAAAGTTGCGATCTGGAGCTAATTGAATGCATAAAACCAATACAAAGGTGTCCCCTCACCTCTGGAGGTGTCCCCTCACCTGACATTAAAATTCAGACATGAGTGAAATTGATATAACTACTGAATTGCACTCTCAAGGAGTAACTCATGTCAAACGATTCACGGCTAAAAAGAATAATGAAACCTTCAAAACGAAGACTTATCTTTTTAACTTTTTGTCTGCCAGTTCACCCACAATCACTGAAAGCGGGTTATTGCAACTTGAGGGTGGATACTTTTATCCCCAATCCCTTAAGGTGTTATACTTGCCAGAAGTATGGTAAAGGGGTCAAGTTTTGCAACAATCCAGCTGCACGTCATCGATGTGCTGGAACACAGTAACGTGTTTGTGTCAACTGCTCCTGTTGCCATCCCTCTTCATCCAAGGAATGTCCTTCCTGGAAGTTGCAATCAAAATTTCGCGAGTGAAGCATGAGCGAAACGTTCCTTTCTTTGAAGCAAAGCAGATTGTTCTCGCACACTGTTTCTGCTTCGGTTCAGGCCTCTAAATCAAAACATGTTTCATGTACTTCAGTCTAGGACTTCTGCTCCTTCCTTCGTGTCTGCTGAAATTCAAGCGAGACCTCCAAAGGTGACTTCCAGTGTACAAAACATGCCTTCACAAACCATCATTCAGTCCAAGGCATCTTTGGAGAAAGACACATCTTCATCTCAGGAGCAACCATCTTAATTATCTGACACAAATGTGAAAGTGACTGTAAAAAATCAATCCAAACCGAACTATGAAAACAAAAAGAATCAAAGTAACAGAGCCCCAAAGGGGTCGAATAAGCAGGTCCAACTTTATAATAAGTTTGGATCCTTTGAGGACATGGATGTGTCCGACCATAGCCATGGTAGGAGTCATAGCTTGTCCCCCTCAAGCAAAGTGAAGGGTAGACCTCCTGCCCATCCGCCGAAAAAATAATGTCTTCACCTTTAATTCAGTGGAATTGTAGAGGACTTCGGACTAATTTAAACGATTTACATCTATTAGTCCAAGATTTCAAAACGTCAGCGTTTTGCATACAAGCAACGTATCTGAAACAGACAGATAATTTTGACCTATGTCAGTTTAATGCGTATCACCACAGCAAAAATAACTTGGTTTCCGGACACCGGAAACCTAATGGAAACAACATGGAAACTTAAGTTTCAATTAGGTTTCCGGACTGTTTCTCTACATTTCCTTCAAGTTTCCGGAAAGCGGAAACTTACAAATTACCCAGTTTCCAGTATGGTTCCAGTGCGTTTCCGTTACCCAGTTTCCAGTATGGCTCCAGTGCGTTTCCGTCACCAAGTTTCCAGTAAGGCTCCAGTGCGTTTCCGTTACCCAGATTCCTGTAGGGCTCCAGTGCGTTTCCGTGACCCAGATTCCTGTGTGGCTCCAGTGAGTTTCCGTTACGCAGATTCCTAAGAGGTTCCATTGGGTTTCCCTTATCCTCTACTTTCAGATGGTTTCATTTATTTACTTAGTTCAGTTATGTTTCCCTTTGATTTTCGTTTCTATTAATCACATTAACCATGTTCCATAATTTTCAGTAAATCAGAATCTGTATGGCTCCATTTGGTTTCAATTATTAGTATTCAGTGATTGTCCATATTAAATTATGATTATTTAACTATATTAACTGTAGTTGAAATGAGTGTATTATATATTTGAATGTATTATGTCATATATTTTATTCATAATGCATTCAAATATAAAATAAACTCATTTCAACTACAGTTACCACATGGACATAGAAATAAATAAATACAATTTATCGATTTCTCTTTATTCATCATAAACATATCATGTCTATGTTTCAATGTTACAATTAAACATTGTCACAAATCACAAAATCCCGTCTGTTGATTCTCCTTATTCAGAGAGGAATGCACACTAAAAAACACACAAACCACTTGTGAGAGAGAGTGAGAGAGAGTGAGTGAGTGAGTGAGTGAGTATTAGGTCCTATCTGTTATTGAACTGTCCAGCTGCTTACATGACACCATGTGTGTTACCTAGACGACCAGGTGTACATCTGGGGTTCCTACCTGGAGAGAAGGTTTCTGAAATCAATAGCACACTGCACCATCCGGCATAGACAATATATATGTCATTTGAGAGAGAGAGAGAGAGAGAGAGAGAGAGAGAGAGAGAGAGAGAGAGAGAGAGAGAGAGAGAGAGAGAGAGAGAGAGAGAGAGAGAGAGAGAGAGAGAGAGAGAGAGAGAGAGAGAGCAGAGAGAGAGAGAGAGAGAGAATAAACATTATGGATTTCATTTTAAATGAGGGACATTAATTTCATTTTCTTAGAAACAGAAACAACAAATTTAGTTGTTTTTCCTAAACAGAGTGAATACAGGAGATAATTGAATGTACATTTAGACATTCCATCCTATCCCTAACTAACATGAATCATATTCTCAATGACCAAGGTGGAAGACCTTTGGGTGGTTGGAAAGCATATTGTTGGATGGTGTCGCAAGTTCTTCATGTTTGCCTCTGGAGCGCCAGACACCACTCGCGATGTCAATTCTGGGGTTAGGACTGCAGCCACCTTCTGTGTTCTTTTCTCTGTCCAGTTAATAGTAGCTAGATTCTTCAGGCGCTGTTGGCGTTTCTGGGAGGAAAAATGAAATTCTTGCATTGCGAAAGTTATGTCCAACATTTATTCTTGAGAGCCGCACTTGTTCTAATTAGATAATGGCACATTACGGTGATGGGTAATGACATGAGAGAAGGAAAGTTATTCTATTGCAGGTATATAGCGATGTGATAATATGAAGCACATCATGTAAGTTAAGTGACTCAGGATGTTTTAAACTGGTGTCGAGAAGTCTATAAACCGGTACAAATGATAGTACATAATCCAGTTTCAGGAACTTACAGATCGGATTCTTTTGTTCCTTTTGCATCTTTCCTGTGTTTTTCTTCCTTTTCTCGAATCTGCCTACGTCGATCGTCCATCTTGCTCCTCCAGATTACCCAAAAGGTTTCTATTAAGAAAAGCAAATGAGTTAATTTTCATTCGTCCAATAATAGATTACAATCCAACAAACATTCATTATTTTGATTATTATCATATTCACCATGTATCAAACCAAGTAATAAGTAATTGTGGTATATGCATTACTGTGAGGGTGTGAGAAGTTTTCTATTCACATGATCGACATGATTATACAGCAATTATGCACTACATAATGGTATGCTATGTCAATTCTACTAATGCTAGATTTACCCAATTGTGAACAAGAAACGAGTTGATGGCAATTTTAATTTTAGTTTGCATTAATGACGTCTCTAATGTTATAAAACCCAACATATATATTGATTATGATGCCGAGCAATAATAAAACTTGGGGTAAGTTATTTTACCTTATAAATAAGTAACTTTTAATGGATTTTCAAGGGACTCCACGAACTTTTCCATGATTCTTCTCACAATAGCCTAAAAAAAAGAGACACCCATTTGGAGTATAAACATCTGTCGATTGGTAATATTTATACCGAAATATCATGAACTACTTGTTTCATCTATATCTGTTGCCTTGCTGCATATAACAATTTTTTTAAATACATTTTTTTTTCGTCAATAACCTGAAAAGGCGAACAAGCCAAGTGGCTTATATAAACGCCGCTCCAGTACACGGTTCCAATATAGCTGGATACATAATTGAAATAGTCCGACAAGAAAAGAATAATACTGAGACAAAATTACACTCAGAAAAATGACTGAACAATAGATATTTGGTTATGGTGTTGGTTGTGCCCAGCAACAAAATGGGCTGCCGCAGAAAATCAAGTTATATAAATATCAGACTCAACGTACAGGAACACATATATATACTTGTCTTACGGTTATATTTTAACGGAATGTTCAGCTGGTATCAACAATAATGTTGTTTTTTAACAGATTTCACACCAAAATGCAATGTCCACATTAATAACCGTGAGAGAAATCGAAATGTGAGCGCACCGTTACTGTAAGATAAAGGTTCCTATCGAAAACGTTTAATTCGATGCAAACTGACTGCTATGATAAGAAGAACATGATTTCATCTGAAACCTACCTGACAAGGGCGGGGTACTGCTAATTTCTCTGTCCTGGGTTTCCGTTGAGATCGCTCAAGTTCTCGGATCCTTGTTTCCAAAGCTTCGATTGTCAAGTATGTTGCCATGTGTCAAAAAACTATAGCAACTATACAGACTGCCATTTCCACTACCTTACTCTCATAGACTTACTTCAAAACAACAACGAAGTTTTTTCCAATCTCGCGCGTGTACGTTTGAACAAAGATGGCGGCATTACAAACAAAGACTGATGGGTACTCAAATATATTTTTTTCAATTCTATTGTAAACATGCCAATAATCTGCTCACCCTTCACAAGTTTAGAAAAACACTGATAACTGCAATATGTGTTTATGTAAATTGCTGGTTTTTACAATGTCCGTCACATCTCGCGGGGCCTCATTCATTCCAAATCAAGCGCTTCGTAACCCAGGCTGTTTCGTAGACGGTAATTTCGTAGACGTGTATTAATAATTGAATAATAGTATATATTAAGTTTGATTTTTACTTAGAATGTGTATAACGAAGTTGTTATGCTTTGTTTTCAGTGATACGAAACTAAGGGCAGCTAAGGACAAGAAAATGTGATTGAAGAGTGAACGAGTATTTTCCCGTATCTTGTCTAGACTTGTTTTACATGTATTTGTTCATCATTGAGGATGAACTTTTCCTATTTTAATAACGTCTACGAATCCACCGCTCAATCCGTCTACGAATCCACCGGATTTCCACGTCTACGAACCAGTCTGGTCTACGAATTCACCTACAGCCTTCCGGTTTCGGGACAACAATTTTAGTACGTGGTCTGACTGCCAGGTGGGCAGCACCTGCTACCTCGACCGTGACGGACCCAGGGGCTGGGCAGCTGTCCACCTTGGCAGAATTTCTTCAACCTAAACAATGAAACAATAAGAATGGTGGATGTATTTCCTGTAATAAAGTACTCCAGCAGTGTAAGCTTTTTTTCAGATTTTCCGATGCGTTGATCGTATATGACCGATCCAATTTGATCCTATTTCTGTGTTTTTTACCTCGATATTTAATCATATCAAGAAACAATGTGATGACCTATTATTTTAAAACCACACAGCATAGTTCCCTAAGATTTTGTAGGCAATTAAAATTGCATGCAATACAACGATTACTACTCCCTTGCTGTAACCGTGTTTGGTGATATAAACCTACACCCGTTCATTTGTCATCATTCACTTGATGGTCATTTAGTGAATTTTTAAAAGGTATAATTAGCGGTAACATCACTCAGATTACCCGACAAAGATTCCCATTTAGCATTTCTCACGTCTACACTAAATATTCAACATTATAAATTAAGGTCTTATGTATTACATGTTATGTAATATATGCATGGAGGTGCAGCAAAAGGAATTATCAGCTGAGTTAAAAAACCAAACACAGATGAAAGGATTAACCGATAACACGCTAATTCATTTATTACTTTTATCTTGCACGACGTCTTTGTCAAAAGGGCCCGTCCAAAGGTAGGGTTTATGTTTGTAGAGTTACCAACGTATACTGAAGAGGTTTATTACCGTGAAGTAGACATTTGTGATGTTTCTAACAACAATAAGGCACACAGGGATTGTCAAGTTGAACGCATTTGGAGAACAATGGATGACAGGCATGCAGGTAACACTACTAAATTCCCAAGTTGAAAACAAAATAAATTGTACAACGAAGTGATATTCGTAGAAAATACCAGATTTTAAAGAATATTTTACTTATTCATGATATGGCAACAATAAAATTCATTAAAGTGACATCTTAGCACAAATTATTTTAATCATCATAATGATAAAACAAATTCATAATACATGTACATAGTACACATACAGTCTACACTTCAGTTTCATTAAGTATGAAACTGCGTCTGCGAACGCAAGTACACTTATTCTGCCTGCAGACAAATCATCAGTCTTATTGTAAAATATATTTATGTTATATGTTGTATTTATTGTCACAGCGGATATATTGTCACACCTATATATCTTGTTGACACGTTCGTGGTTACGTATGTCAGGATGTTTGGTGACTATATCATCGACAGTGGAGACAGCTGAGACTCTACAACATACCCAGGACAACCAAGATGTAGCATTTCTCTAAAGTGTACCATCCATACATAGATATCTTCCACCTCGTGAAGTCGGAATGAACTTTTACTTTACACAGGGAACTGCTGTTTTGCCTTCATAAAAGTGATGAATTTGAAAGTATGGCCAGCATATTATGTACCCAAATTGATGAGTTGGTGCTTACTCATATCAATTAATGATTGTCAAAACAAGCTAAGTGAGTTCAATTTCATTGATTTTCATTATGTAAGTGAACAAGGGGTGAGTTCGTGTCACCTATTTCGCTAGGTAGTTCAGAAAGTTAATCCCTTAAAACAGCATGCACCGTCAGACCTCCAATATCAAAGGATTTTCACTGTAATAACAAAGGTCTACTTCCAAGTAAGACATCACCGAATATACCCACATTCTGTCATGTAAACACAGCGACCTTCCTTCGAGGATAAACCGACACTATTTGATTTTTTTAAAGAATTGTGGACATTATGTAAAAACTTGTCAGATGTATTATCTTTGGTGTCCAATGAAACCCGGTCACGTGACATGGAACAGTTTTTTGGGCAGCTGCCGATGAATGGCATATCGTTCCATTATGTGGGTACTGATGGATACTTTTCTCGAACAAGGTAATAGCCCATTAATTTTGTTATACCGTTAGTTGGTTTTAAGTTTGATATCTGTATTTTGTTTTCATTTTTCTTGTGGCATTCAACAAAATCATTCCACAAACAACATGTACTAAGTCACACTTAGGGCAAATGTGTGTGAAATATGATTCCCTTACATTTTAGGTACTCTGACATATCTAGAAAGCCATTTTATAAATTTATGGGGTTCCAAAGTGCTTAAAATATGATAATGGATCAATAATGATAATGCTATAATTAAAAGGCAAAACAAACGTTATTTGACTTCATTTTCTTTCAATCCTAACATATTTCACCACTGGCAGATGGAGTTAAACTTAAATATATTTTATGTCTATAAGTCTACTGTATAATTTGTTGTGGCCTGTATTATGTTCCTTATTGAACATTTACGAAACTATTGTCCTTTTTAGTACAGTTATGTGTAATGTGCATAACCACTCCCAGTTAGTTGTATTAGTATGTATCACTTTGAGAAAAATTACAAACGGAAAGCCAATGGGTAACCGAAACCTAATGGAGCCTTACCCCGTGTTCTTCAATAATTTATAAGGTTAAGGCATCTGTGAGTGTACCTAACAAAACGTAAAGGAGACAAAGTAGAATCTTAAGTTTCCATAATTAGGTTTAACTGCTCCTGAAATTAATCTTTCATGTGACAGTATCTTTTATTTGAATTCTGGTGTACAGAAACACAGGCTAAAAAGTCACCACAGCAAAACGTCACCTGGCGAAAACGGCACCATTTGGACATAACGGTCTTGACTTGGCGAAAACGGCTACAAATCTTATGGCGAAAACGGCACCAAATAAAATCTTAATTATTGGGAAAATCTTATTTGTCATTAGATAATCTGAATACAGAATTTTGGAATGCGTCTACTCTGCCGACAGTGATTGGAAAGTGAATCCCATAGCCGATAAACGGCTTGTAGAATGTTTCGATAGTCAAAACATCTACTGTGCCGACAGTGATTGGAAAAGCATGCCAATTTAGCGTGAAAACATCACAACCTTTGATGTTTTAAGTACATTTACTCAACTCAAATCGCCCAAACTGCTCGAACGTACTGGCGCTGCAGTGTCAGGAACAAGACGACCACGTGTCCTGCATCTGTTATTCAGTTCGGGGCTTCATTTGAAGAGGGGAAACACCGCCATTGCCAAATATGGACTTTGACGTGTGAACATGTGTTATGTGTTATGTTGACGGTGCTTTTGTTATCGTCTTTATAGTCCTGTTATTTTAATGCAATGAGTGAGTGAGTTATGATTTTACGCCGCTTTTAGCAATATTCCAGCTATATCACGTGTTATAATCTTGCTAATGTTATGAAATGAAGTCAACGTCATACTATGTTTTATTATATATGTTGATTGCTAATGTTATAATTAAACGAACTAAAACATAAAAGTCAACATCATACTGTGCTTTGTATATGGTGCCGTTTTAGCTCAGAAATCAATAGCCGTTTTCGCCAATACGGTGCCGTTTTCGCCAAACGATTTTGGTGTCGTTCTGCTGTGGTGCCGTTTTAGCTATAACCCCCTGAGATGACTAAACTGAAACTTATATACATGGAATACATAGACAGTTTAGCGTAGGTTAATGTAGGTTTCTAAATTTATACTGTATATACTGGTATATATGGAGTAATTCCTCTACGTTTGTTTCATTCACGTTCCCATCAATGATGGTTTCCAGCTGCTTTATGCAATGGAAACTACCAATGATACTTTACTGTAAATTTCCATTTCTGGAACTAACTTTGTTGATTTCCGGTAGTTTCCAGTCGCTGAAACTAACCTCGTAAATTTAAATTTGTCAATGTGTGCATTATATAAAAAAACAAATTCTGGTGGATCATCAATTCTGACGAGGAACAATATTATTTATAGCCCAGTTCCACTTAAAACAAATCTCCAAGCCGTTGCAGTTCCACTTATATTACAGGTTGCTTTCACTTTGTGCTCTTTGTACATTCCGCCTTCGTCAGCTGCTCAACTTAGTGACCTAAAAGCTCTTTATGATCAACTACCTAAACCCTGTTTAATCATGGGAGATTTAAATGGCCACAACACACTCTGAGGTGGCACTAATACAAACACCAAAGGTAAATTACTGGAGGATTTAATTTTGTACTTCCCTTTTGGGTGCATGTGCCTGTAACATAAATTGTCTGTACAATAATACTGACAGTATAACTAACGGTGTGAAAAACATCAACATGCATCTGGTGTAATCAAGTTCCTTAAAAGGAAATCTTTTTTTACTCTATTTATGTCTATATTTATGAATATCTATACATGCAGAATATAATATGATAATATGACAATCCAGATTCTGTTGATTTTTGGGCTAATGATTATGGACACATAAGAATAATCCAAAGGTATTGCAAATTCTCAATTGTACCATTTCGACTACAATGCAAAAGCTAAATTACTGAATGTTTCAAAATTAAAAAATGCACACTTTGTTCACTGACACTATACAGTATGAGCCCATTATACTTGTGATATGATAATAATAAAAATTGGCCACTCATATAGCGCTGAACTCCACTCTCCGTGACAAACGTAGCTTAACTTCACCTGATTTGTGACCTGAGCTCTATGGGCGAGAACACACACCACCACCGGATGAACCTTGACGTAAGTTTGTAAACCATTCGAACAGGCTGGAATAACAAACGTGAACGAATTTATTCAAACCTAAAAGGCTCTCACTTTAAAGGACAATGAACCTGATACCCTCTTGTTTCTGTTTTTAGATGGTTCAAACCTCCAGGAATCTTTTAATTTGTTTTTATTCATATTTCAGTATCTACCTTATGCTTAGTTACATAACCTGACAACATCTGAATCACAATTCCAAATGTCCCTAGTTTGGTGACCTACCTTCAGTTGTTGGTGACCTATGTCCCTGTTTTCATATTGTATTGTCCTGTATTGTAATAACTGTTTTAATGCTTACATGCTAGTTTTATATTTATATCTGTGATAACCTAGTTGTTTTACTGTCCTTTGTTGACAGATTTTACGAAATAACTTTATTTATTATTAACGTCTGTATTATCATAGTCACGATATGGCTGCAATATTGCCCATGTGACTCTAAATCTTAACTCACTCACTCACAATTCCAAATAATGTGCTTGTGTTTTCAAAATTTGATTTATCCATTTAGGTACAGGTTATTTGCTTTGAGAAGGGGCAGCCTTTATTTAAGTTAAAGATTAACGTGAGGTCGTTAAACTATGTGCGTTCTTAGACATAAAGTATGTATGCAATATTAGAATTTACTGTACATTTTGGGGATTGGTCATATATTACTGGAGAAGGACAAAGAGTAAAATATGATGCTGTCCTAACACTGATTCCGAGATAATCACTTTTCATATAATTAGAATACATAATAGTTTCAGAGGACTTGGTGTGATTGAATAATGGCCTCAATGTGTAGAAACTATAAACCGGGGGGTTATTCCTATTTACCGTGTAAACGGCTGTAATATTTTGTTGAGCACTGTCAACGAGTCGTTAATTCGATAAAAATGATTTATGTTTCACATGCTTTCGAAAATTATCCTTGGTCATAGCATTTCCTCTTTCCCTATGAAGAGAGGTTGTTTACGTGAACGAAAACTGATGCACTTATGTTTTTCTGCGTAATCAGGTCTATGCTAACGTGTTTGTTGTACGCGGATTACAGTGTACACTAAACCTATGTTCTATCAACTTTTACTTCAGCAATTTAGATACATCTAGCCATACATTAAAATTACACATATTCGACGAAGGACAGTAAAACAACTAGATTGTCACAGGAATAAATTTAAGACAAATAATTAAATCTAAAATGTTTTACCTATAAATGACAATACACTATAAAAACCGGCTATAGATTGCCAACAACTGAAGGTAGATCCCTATACTAGGGACCATGGGGACTTACAGTACATTTGCTTCCTGCATGGGCCCTAGCTGGATTTACATCATACCTTCAGCTGTCAGCAATTAAGATACATCTAGCCATACATTAAAATTACACATATTCTACGATTAAAAAAATGGAAAGTTTAAATTTACCTTGAATGTATTGGGACTTACGTACCCTTAATAGAAAGTAATTGGTTTAAACATTAAGAAATTCCGAGAGACGGCAATATTATGATTACCGTTCTTTTACACTATATTTCGTCCAGACACACCAGTTCTTTGTGCTTTGAGCATAGTCTTCAACAGTCAGGGCTTACAGCTTCCGTAATTCGTAATATAAGAATTACAGAGAAAGAAAAGTAGGTTTAATGTCGATTTAAGTTTAGGCTTGGCCGAGAGGCCTATATTCCAGTATCAGAGTGTCGGCTACTGTTGGACCGCAGCGCGCCAAGCGGGCAAGGGGGCGCAACCCGAGGGATGTTACCCATTGGTTATACCTACTTGGGTTGTCATTCCAGATTTGAAGAGGTCATTATGTCGCATTGGTCATACAAGATATACACATGAGTATTATTGAAAGGTGAACATCCTCTGATTTGCATCCCTTGTGGTGAAAGAATCACGATCAAGCATGTCCTGCTTGACTGCATTGAGTTTTCCATCACACGGGATAAATATTTCAATGTTAAAACAGTGAAGGATCTTAATTATCATTTTGACAAATTATTTGTAAATAAATATTTTATAATTGGTAGTTTAATTGGGCAGCTGAGATTGTTAGTGGCTGTATCCTCACAGGGGCTTGAAGTATTGTAAACTTATTGTCCACCTGTTAGGGGTACGTAAGTCCCAAAACATTCAAAGTAAATTAAGCTTACCAAATATTTTAAACGTAGTATCTTTGTGATTTTGAATTATGGCTAAATTTAACTACACTCACCAGCGGCTGAAGGGATGGTGTAAGTCCGACTAGGGTCCATGCTGATAGCAAAAGGACTAGAAGTCTCCATGTTCTCTGGTATGGTGATCTACCTTCAGTTGCTGGTGATCTATAGGACGTTATGTATATTGTATTGTCTTGCATTATAGTATACGTTTTAAGTTACATGCTACTTTTATATCTCTCACCATAGGCGGATCCAGAGGGAGAGGGGGTGGGAGGTGGGGATGGGGGTGGTGGTTGCAGGGGTGCGCGCACCTTCACCCCCTTTTGTGCTGAAAGTTTGTTAAATGACCATTGAAAGTCGGGTGAAAATGAAGTGTGCACCCCTCCTTTTCTCAATAGTGTGCACCCCCCTTTCTAAAAAAGCTGTATCCGCCCCTGCTTACTGTGATACACTAGTAGTTTAACTGTTCATCGTTAACAGGTTTTAATTTCATTGATCTTTAAAATGATAATTAATGGCTGACGATATGGTTGAAATATTGCCGATATAACGATAAATATTCGCTCACTCACTCACTCTTATGCTTGAACCAACACTGGGCATCCAGTAACAAGGTGGTGGGTAGTCTCATTGAATTCGTTTTGCTTTTGTAACATTTACCTCATGATGCAGAATCTTTGACTGCCTCTTGACCGTTTCAAACAGGAAGTGACTGGGTGTGAGCAGCAAACATAAAGCTTTCTGTTTCACTTTTTCAGGCCATTCGAAGGACAGTGAAATAAGTGAAAAAGGTGGACAGTTCAATTCCGCCATGAAGAGCCTCGACAGCAAAACACCCATGACATGCCATGATAAGCACTTAGTCTTGACCTTTCCCTCATGGAACACGTCTTTGACGTTATTTAGCAGACGTCACAATTCAAGCATATCTCTCTGAACTCGGAGGTGTTCTTACTGATGAATGGAATAACATTAATCAAAATGACAATAGTCGACTCATTAGAAGCAAGGCCTGAAGAATTCTCGAAGGTATAGCCAGCAGAAGTGATTTTACCCGATATGTGTGACGTTGGCTGCCAAATGGAAATTTTGAACTTGTTTTCCAACCTCTTTAACGACATAGTGGGCCACCATACCATCACATCAGCCAATGGAACCAACTGGATCTGTTCCCGGTTCCCAGATTCCATATGCCAACACGTGGTGTGTCTCAATGAGTCCCGCTCTCCCATACATCATTTTAGCATGCAGTTATATTTGTGAGACGTAATTCAGTGCCACAGTATACCTGGCGTACTCTGATGAAGTCCAACTGGTTTTCGCCACTTTTTAAAGTGGCATTAAAACGTCAGTTTGAGGTGTAAGTAAGATAGATGTATGGATGTACAACTTCCATATCACAATGAATGCCACGTTTCTGTATATATAAGACGTGCGCTTCCAAGCTGCGCGAACCTATTTCACTGCGCACGTGCTATGAGCGCAGCCCAAAAAGTTGGGGGAAAATTAGTGAAACGTTTGAACTCTGATTTCGCGCGGTGTTTCGGGCCAAAAAACATATATATATATATTGATAGCTTTAAACAGCAAGTTATAAACAGAAATGTGAAGTAGGAATGCCATTTGGTGATTATACAAGGTTTACAATGACAGCGTGACGTTTACTCAACAGCTGAGACTGAAGTGTAAAGCCTGCCTGATGTACAGATGAACATATTGAAATATGCAGGATTAAGCAGACATCATTAACGGTCAAATTGCAACCAAACAATCAAACATAATTAAAACACAATTTTCACTTATTCATGACATATAATATACATTGCTGGTTATGAAAAAACATATAAACAAAATTATAAGCGTACAATCGCAAATCAAAAGTGCAATATTGTGTACTTGGGTTAACTTCCCAAGAAACGAAGTAGCCGGGATACCGAACCCAGTCAGAGCGGGTGGGTGTGCACTCAAGTGTAACGGCTGGTTCATTTGCAGATGCTCTCACGGCTCATTGTGTGTGTATATATAGAGATGTTGGGTTTTGTAAATACATGCTCATTTTTGTGTATATCATTTTGCAATCAACAGACATCATAACATGTCATGTGTTCAAGTATCACACCTGCCTGTCTGTGTAATGACATAATGTGACAGAGACCGAACTCGGGCCATAAATCAATGCATTTTGTTTATGGTGTATAGCCTGATTGGTGTTAAGTTCAAATTGCATGTGGTCAGTGATCGAAGTTGTGTATTGAATATTGTACAGGCAGACAGACACACAGGTGTCAATTAAACAAGACATTGAGTTTTGTCTGTGACAACGACATATCTATATCACAGTTAGAAATTCTGTCAACGCTAAATAATTACATTGCTTTTAAGTATCGAACTGAGAAAGTGACTCGGTAAGAAGAACGTGTGGTGAAATAGACAAATGAAATCATATAAACAGTTAATTTACTGTCATAACATATAAAGAGCTCGCGCCTGTGAGATATCAACAAAACATTAGAAAAATAGCTCACACCAAATCCTTCACCGAGTATTCACCGGACAACCCGCTTCCAAGCTGCGCGAACCTATTTCGCTGCGCACGTGCTATGAGCGCAGCCCAGCTGCTGAAACCAGTTTTCCCACGAAAAGTCGGGGGAAAATTAGTGAAACGTTTGAACTCTGATTTCGCGCGGTTTTTTTCATCGCGTTATTTTTAACTTTTTAAGTTGAACTTGCATTTTTGACGATTTGTTTCGGTAAGTCCATACCGAAAGGTATCAGAATCTGCAAAGTTGTGTTTTACGTTGCATGTGACCTTTAAGTAAAGTAACACAATGATTGATTGCAAGTCAGTTATAAAGTTTTGGAAGGAGTAAGATATAGACTGACAAAAGAGTGAGTGTGTGAGTGAGTTTGGTTTTATATTCCAGCAATATCACGGCAGGGGACACCAGAAATGGGCTTCACACGTACCCATGTGGGGAAATGGATAAAAGAAATGAGATAGATTGTTTAGTGATGAGTCAGGCTAGGGGCGGAAACTTGAGCTGAGTAGGTCCGTGTTCTCGTTTCACGTGTACTACCAAATCAGGCGCATCTTAAAAGAAATCAGTGCCCCGATTCCGCAGGACAAGGCACGGAACGTGACGAACAATCCGTACAATCGATGGGCTTACGAAAGGATTGCAGCGAATTCGAACTCAATCTGAAGACGGTCGATTGGCGTTTGCCGGGTCTGAACCACGGGTTGGGTATTCCCATCGTTCACAATATGCCTCTCGTCGAAGCCAGCAAACAGTTGGTGAAAGATTGGGGTTACAAGTCTATCATTACTTAACGACGAACGAGTGGAACGACGATTACATGACTTTCAACGACAGCAAGGATTTGGAGGTTTAAACAGGGACCCGTGGACGATTAGAAAATGTTTATGCTGGACACTTCGAAAGGGTTTTCTCGTGCCATACGGTTAAACGATTCTATTCGAATGTATGTGTGGACCGTCCTCGGTGCGCAGACTCAAACACGTTCCGTCATCCTGGGCAAAGGGACGGCTTACAACGCGCAGAAACAGTTCGTGTCGAACGTCGAGGATGCCATCGCGTCTACGGTCGATCTGCCGAGTGCCATTGAACGCTATCAAAACGTGCTGGAATATGCCCGGTCGAAAGTTGACTATGTGTTTGGCCTGGGACTGTACATAGCTCCGAGCGACATGCAACTGAGGGTGAACAGAGTTGTGGGCTACAACAACGAAATCGTCATCGCCACCGGCGATCAGAAGTTGGCTGGACCCCGGACATCAATAACGCGAGTCTAATCACGCTGCAGATGCCGGTGTACCGATTGAAAACATACCCGCGTTGAAACGATGGTACCCGGCGGGTACTTTTTCAACATTGAATTATTACCCGGACTCACTTTTCAACGCCGGCGGGGTCTTTTTCAACATTGAATAATTACTTTTCAACGCCCGGCTGCTATTGAAAAACAACCGGGGTCACGTATTGAAAAGATACCCTCGTTGAATAATGACCCTCGCTGTTTCTAACGCTGTAAACGTACGTAGCCAATTGAAACACCGTTGATTAGCTTTTTACCCATGTACTTATTTATGTATATTTCTAGCAATATAACTTAATTATAGATTCGTGTTTGTGTTTTAATATGGTCTCTCGCAATTCCGTGTGGAATGGCTTGTGTACACATATTTATGGTTTTATCAAAATGTTTTGTTTAAAATGCTGTACATACGGTGAGACCGAAATAAATCATTTGTTGGACGACTGTGCCTGTCTTTGATAGACGCCGCAGATCCAGACGGGAACATCCAAATCTTTGATATCGTGCCGATGCACGTCCGTATAAAAATGTTACACATTTCAAAGAATATAACACTGATAAAGTCATTGCATTTCAACACTTTTAATCAACGTGGAAGAACAAGAAGTCAAGGATATCTAAGATTTCAAAAGCAGTAGGAACTACCCAAAGTGGGCGTCTAAAAATCAAACTTTCAAACTTTCGGCGAAAATGTGAAAAATTCAATCTGGATAACGACAACCTGTTTTCAAATCCAAATCCGGACCGCTAAGAGTCCCTCACAAGGCAGATGTGCCAGTGTCCCGATTTCTCGAAACAAACTTAAGTTTTAACTCAAATTTCAAACTGAGTTTGACAATTTGAAACAGCTGAATTTTTAACTCAACTGCATTTTTAAAATAAAACCCCCAAACAACTTAAGTAATCTATCCACCAAACTCAAATTCTCTACTATGTTTGAGTTTTATATCGATTTCAGTTCATTCTGGGAAATACATTTTCTCAAATTTGAGTAAAAACTCTAACTTAAGTCAAAACTCAGACTTAAGTTTGTTTCGAGAATCGGGCCTGAAGAGCGTCCATCAGGAAATGGGGGCACACCTTGGTGTAAATAAAACGTAAGTATACACGCTTTTTAAATGCAAAATCTACTGATATTCTAATGTAGCTGCGGTTTTATTTTATTTGACCTTTTCACGCGTTGAAGTATATATATGAATCCGCTATTACCTGTCCACTAAGGCGTATATAGAACATCAAACTTGATAGCAACGTTAGTTTTCGTACAACATAAATTTCCTTTGAATTATACCGAGAACAAAAACTTAAACGACACTAGCACTACCAAAAAGGTGAAAAGCCGTGATTGATGAACGTGGATTTTATACGTCATTGACAGAACTATGGCTACATTCCTTCTCTGCTATGAGATTGTTCTGTATTGATCCGATATCCTATAGGTGACTGACGGTGATAGTGTTTTTGGTGTTGTCATGGCTATAAAAACATACATTTCTCAATATTCAGTGTTATCCTAATGAAACTGCAATAATTTTATTTTATTGCTTTTGTGTGCCGTAAATAATCATCTCTAAGCAATTATGTTGTTTTCTTTCACAAAGCTCTCTTCACTTTGTTCCTTCACCACAACCAGACATCTCATCCCACAACATTACACCCCACCCTATAACCATATATCCCCACCCCAACAAGACACATAACGCCTGGACATCCACAACCCTACAAGCATACACCCCCAACCCTACATCGCACGTCCGCATATCCCCCACACACAACCATACCCCCTCCCCAACAATCATACATATCCCCACACCCATACCCCCTCCCCAACAATCATACATCCTCACCCCCACAACCACTTATCCCCACCCCAATAACCAGACATCCCACCCCTGCACATTCCAACCCCCACAACCATATATCCCCAACAAACAAATAATCAAATCAAATTAGATATGTGTATAGCGCTACATATCCAGAGTCCTGCTCATGGGCGCTTAGTCGAATGCTCGTTTGAAGAGGATGGTTTTGAGACAAGATCGGAAACTGTTGATATTTTCCAATTTTCTAACATTTTCAGGTAGTCCATTCCAGAGTACAGCACCAGCTCTGCTAAATGTTCTGTCCCCGTTTGTTGTGGTTCGGACAGATGGAACATCTCAGCTTTGCTGACTAGCTGATCTGAAGGTTGTGAAGGTTGACTAGTTCCTGGAGATAGAATGGAGCAAGCCCATTAATGGACATGTAAACCAACACAAGAAGTTTAAATACAACGCTGTCTTTTACAGGGAGCCAGTGTAAATCCTTCAGGACTGGTGTTATGTGCACATACATATGTGTGCGTGTTACGAGTCTGGCAGCTGTGTTTTGAACACGCTGTAACGTGTCCATGCACTGCTGTTGTGTTCCATAGAGTACACTGTTGCAGTAGTCTAGGCGTGATGTCTCAAATGCATGGGTTAGGCATTTTACTGATGGTGTGTCCATGTACCTGCTAATCTGTCTGATGTTCCTTAGGTGGAAATTTGCAGATTTGCAGATGTTACTAACGTGATTTTCCGTGCTTAATGTTGAGTCAAAGATGACACCTAGATTTCGAGCATGGCTTTCTGGTTGAACAAACGTGTCTCCAATTTGAACTCCAGGGACCTTGAACTTTTATTTTATCTGTTTGGAGCTGATGATGAGAATCTCCGTTTTGTCATCGTTCAGTTTCAGAAAATTACCCTTCATCCAACATTTGATCTCAGCTATGCAATGTGTTATTGTCTGCAGGGTATTCTGTACAGAAGATGCAGTTTGTGGCTTGAATCCGAGATATAGCTGAGTGTCATCAGCATAGAGATGATAACTGAGATTGTGGGCTCGGGCTATATCACCAACGGGTATGGTATATACAGTGAACAGGATTGGGCCCAGGACTGAGCCTTGTGGCACTTCATACCTTAATTCTCTGCTCTCAGACCTTACCCCATCGATGATAACTGATTGCTTGCGTCCTGTGAGAACAAACACCCATCCCCACACCCACAACAATACATCCCACCGCACATTCCCACTCCCGCAACCATACCCCGGCCCAAACAACCATACAAACCCACCCCTATTATCACACATCCCCACCCCAGCAACCCTACATCCCCACACCCACAAGAAAACATCCCACCTTCTCACATTCCCATCCCAACAACCAAACATCACCCACCCAAAAAAAAACCCCAACAAATCCACACACCCACAACCTACATCCCCACAACCATATATCCCACTTCTGCACATTCCCATCCCCACAACCAAAGATCTCCACCCTAAGGACCACAAATCCCAAATCCCCCAACCACGTGTGGGTGAGAGATGCATGGTTGTGGGGGTAGGGATCTAGATTTGTGGGGGTGGGAATGTATGGTTGAGGTGTTGGGGATGTATGGTGTTGTGGGGATGGGCATGTACAGTAGTAGGATGTCTGGTTGTTGGCTGGGGATATATGTTTGTGGAGGTGGGGATGTATGTTGTTGGAGGGAGGGGGTAGTTATCTGAATGTTGTCACATTAAGTGTCTGAATCGGTTTGCAAAACAACATGACAAAGGTATACCAATATTATTCAGAAATGTTTATGATTGCAATAAACATGGAGAATCAAATTCTCTGTACACAAAAATACACACAGATATACTGCTCGATACAATGAATTTGACACATTATTTTACTAAACTGAATATATAAAAATACACAGTATGATCAGTATGTTAATAGATTACCCTAAAAAATGCATACCTTGCCATAAAGGTACATATATTTGTAGATGAACTTTTTAGACAGATACATTCCACTATTTGTGATTTTTACTTATGACACCTGTCCTGAGCACTGCAGTTTTTATGGCTTGAAGCCAGTATGAGAGTATACATTTGCTATATATTGATCATTTTGAGCATGATAACCCTGGTGATATTAGAATAGATCTGATACATGTCAATAATCACATAATTTGATATCAACAATTATTCAGCCAGATAGCAGGTAACACGTTTGATTAAATGCAGCAATGGACTCTTTTTGCTTTACTTTTTTATATTTTACAGCAGTGCATACATACCTATATTACAACACACAATCAGTGATTTTGCTTTGAATTTTGGAGAATGTTCTCTGAAATTGTTGACCAGTTCACTATTGTGATTTGTTTTAAAATTAAAATTGTATGGTGTGTCTCGAAATTGTGTCTTTTTATGATATTTGGATATTGTGTTACCACCTAAACTTATTTGGACTAAAGCACAAACTACTCATGGTACACAGAGTAAAGAGGCAAATATGACATTGTACAGGTATTAAAAGAAAGTTGGAAATATACAATGCCAAGTTATATTTAAGATAGTTGATGCTATGATTGTCTCTATAGTGTGTTATGGTGCAGAAGTGTAGGGCATCCCATATTGTAAAATTATTGAAGATGTACAGCATAAAATGTGTAAAACAACAAACAATGCTATGGTTTGGGGAGACTGTGTCAGAGCCCCTCTCAGACTTGAGTACACCAAGGGTTAAATATTAAGTATTGGTGCAGGCTACTGTATTTGGATGAACACTGACTGCCTCGCCAATGCTATCTAATGGACGACACTGGCTGTACCATATGGGCTACTCATATAAAACATATTCTGTTTAGACTTGGATTTGAATATGTCTGGTTAAAACAAGATGTGAGAAATGTGAAGATATTTTTTCACCTTTTCAAACCATGATTATTTCACAACCTACTGCAATCATGGTGTAGTTCTGTGAACAGTTTATCGGATTCATTCTATTAATATTTCATAATGTGTCCGTTTTCCGATGACATAAAAAACTGCAGCAACCACTGCTGTATCTTGGGTTGGAGGGGTATATTCAATTTTATATAATCATAGTGATGTGATTTTCCATATCTAGTAGATAACACGCCAGTGGTCCGATGTGTAATCAATTTCTCGGTAGCATCACGCAGATGTTGCCATACCATGACTATTGTTATACTTTAAGATCAATGCCTATATTGTGTCACCATGATCAACCCCATGCAAAATGGAAGAAAAGATATGGATGTTATATTGAAATGATGTATGAAAAATAATAAATATATTCTTCTTTATTTTTATTTTTTTCACACTTACACTTTTGCATAAATAAATTTTCGAATTAATCAGTTATGTGTTTCAAATGTGTTAGATCTATTTATCATTAATTATATAATGTGGTAACAACCATTTTCTAGTTACTATTACTAGGCGTTCAGTTTATTTCCAGCATACAACAGGAGGAAATGGGACCAAATCATCGAATTATACCTAATCAAACTACATTAATACTAACTATATTCAATCAATTTGGTCGTTAAGATCCATGTTTTGGGTGTACTATTTCGAGACAACAGCGAGCTGACACGAAATATCAACGCACATGTCGGTGTTGGAAATGGCATATGTGTTATTGTTTACAAATGGCATATGTGTTATTGTCTCGAAACGGCTTAAATAACATTCAAGATTTTCGATGTTTACCGACGAGAGGCCATACGTTTGTTCAAAGCAGAGGGTAGTGCTAATGCTAGGTTCAGTGGTCAAATATGAAATGCAGTTAGACAAATTGAATACGATGAGTAGAAAGGTAAAAGCATGACCTACAAGCTCAACACAATATTTTGTGAAGAATCGGGCTGTCCAGTTTCGATCAGGTTTCTAGCATCGCGAGTGTCACGCCATGTGTATTTTATGTAACGGATGTAACGGGTGTAGAGGTAGAATTTTCTAAAATATTCATTTCTTCACCGATTTTGTTCAAACTTGAAATATATGTTAATCATAACATATGAAAGCAATATACGTTTGCGAAAGTCTAGATTTTCATTTTTTAAAAAATTAGTGTCTGTTCTGAAGGGTCCGTGAAGAACTGATGTTCTCGGACACAGTACTTGATAGCACAAATACACGCGCGGCAAGGACATTAGCTGCACGAGATTCTGTGCAAAGGTCGACCGCGTATGATACAGATGTTAAAACTTTCAGTTTTAGGCGCTAGTGACGGTTGTTAATGGGTGATAGATGTTGAACTAGCAAGAAAAGTGTAGATTAAATAGAAATAGAAATACACATAGTCGAGAGAATTATCCATTAACATTTTGACAGTTGCTAGATGGACAGTTTCCTCATATTAAGTTTAAACTTCATGATTTATTAGTTTATTTCACATTTCTCATTGCGTTAAAAAGGGGATTTCACGTTTAGTTGATTATAAGGGGATTTCACGTTTAGTTGATTATAAGGGGATTTCACGTTTCGTTGATTATAAGGGGATTTCACATTTAGTTGATTGAAAGGTAAGTCAAAATTTATGTAGTTTTAGTTTAATTTTCCACTGCGTAACAGTGTCCAAACAGTGATTTGAATCCATGTGATACAACATATGAAAAATGGTACATATCCAGGTATTGATAACGTCCTTATTATGATTAAAACAAGGGATCTAAAATAATGCCCTTTTGAGTAGCAATGTTCAATAAAATATTTTAAATGGTTGTTTCCCACAAATGAGGAGTAGAGCAATTATAGTTCCTTTACTCAGCTCACACGGGAAAATATATACTTGTGTTTTATAAATGAAAGACTAACAAAATGGGCAAATGTTATGGATAAAGCTTCTGAAACTCAGCTGGTTTTCGGAAGGGCTATTCAGTTGTTTACCATATCTTCACATTGTATGCTATCATCGAGAAAAATCTGTGTAGAAGAAGGTTTTATAAAAGCTTTTGGTTTTGTAAATACAGATAAACTCTGGAAATTGGTTTACGCCGTATGATGAAAGCAAAGTTGCAAGCTCTTATGAGTATATATAAAACAGTGAAATCGTGTGTCAGAGTTCAATCCGAGTTAACGGTACATTTGGTTTACGGCAGGGTTGTATGTTGAGTCCAATGTTATCCTCATTGTTTATAATTGAACTTCCTGTAGAAATCAGAAATTATGGTAAACATGGAGACCAATTGTTTCCAGATGTACTTGAAATTCTAATGTTGTTATTTACGGATGATGTATTTCTTGTGTCAGATACTATTGGTGGTCTTCAGTGCCTGTTAGACACTTTAAAATCGTATGCAGATAACTGGTGATTAACTGTCAATTTAGATAAAACAAAAAATCTTGTTTTAGGAGAGGTGGGAATTAGCGGTTAAGGAAAGCTCGCTTTATGATGAGAGAAACATTGAAGCGGTAAACTGCTACAAATATCTAGGTTTTGTTTTCGCTTGTAATTGTAGTCTTAGACAAGTTGTCTCAGAGCTTGCAGCTCGTAGTAAGAAGGCTTAAATGGAATTAGCTATAAACTTAAAGGTCACATGCAACCAAAAAATCAAACATAATTAAAACACAATTATCACTTATTCATCACATATAATAAACATTGCTGATTATGAAAAAACATATAAACAAAATTATAAGCGTACAATCGCAAATCAAAAGTGCAATATTTTGTATTTGGGTTTACTTCCCAAGAAACGAAGCAGCCGGGATACCGAACCCAGTCAGAGCGGGTGGGTGTGCACTCAAGTGTAACGGCTGGTTCAACATTTGCAGATGCCCTCACGGCTCATTGTGTGTGTATATATAGAGATGTTGGGTTTTGTAAATACATGCTCATTTTTTGTGTATAACATTTTGCAATCAATAGACATCATAACATGTCATGTGTTCAAGTATCACACCTGCCTGTTTGTGTAATTACATAATGTGACAGAGACCGAACTCGGGCCATAAATCAATGCGATTTGTTTATGGTGTATAGCCTGATAGGTGTTCAAATTGCATGTGGTCAGTGATCGAAGTTGTGTATTGAATATTGTCATTAGCAGACATAGGTGTCAGTAAAACAGACATTGTGTTTTGTCTGTGATAACGACATATCTATATCACAGTTAGAAATTCTGTCAACGCTAAATAATGACACTGCTTTTTAGAATCGAACTGAGAAAGTGACTCGGTACGAAGAACGTGTGGGGAAATAGACAAATGAAATTATATAAACAGTTAAATCGGTAATCTACTGTCATAACATAAAAAGCTCGTGCCTGTGAAATATCAACAAAACATTAGAAAATAGCTCACACCAAAGCCTTCACCGGACAACCCGCTTCCAAGCTGTGCGAACCTATTTCACTGCGCATGTGACTATGAGGTGTCGTCCCATTACGCAGACAGTCAGTTCGCAGACGCCGTAAAACAACAACATTTACGGTTCAATGCACAGGTTAGCTACTGCCTGTTACCTACTCATTATAATGGAATAGTCCAAATAAAAACACAAGAAAAAATAACTGGAGCTATAATATTTACTTTGAAAGATGACCGAAAAGACATTAATTTTAATTTTGATTGCTGCATTATAGAAACGGTTGCTTTTCATAAACATTTGGGTTTAACTTTCTCGTCTAACGAGAGTCAGCGGCATCATATTGAAAACTTTGTCAAAAGACATCTAAAATGATTGGAGATTTCAGAAATTAAAGTTCCTACTAAATAGAACAACACCAGTTTTTCTTCAGGATTTACTCCCACCTGTAGTAGGCAACCGGGCAAGCCATGAGTTAAAGAACTGGAATAATTTTAGCAAAACCATGTACAAGACTGAGGTACTCAACATCATCTGTTTATTCCATCAGCAGTTAAAAGGTGGAATAATATTCCCTTATCTATTGGAAATTGCGACTCTGTTGCATCATTTAAATCTTATATCCATGTGAAAGAAAAATGTGCACCTAAATTCTATCCATATGATATAAGATACATGGTAAGTACACTTAATTATGATTTATGTAGAATAAAAATAAATATAATTACACATCATGTCAATGTGGCCACGGATGTGAGAATGTTTTCATTACTTCATTGAATGTCTATTGTATACTATTCAAAGACACAGACTGTTGCAATATTTAGAAAGTATTGTTAAAACTTACATCACTGATTGATAATCTTATCTTACATGACCATGCAGGTCTCTCAATTACTGAAAATCAGAATGTTTTCAAATATGTACATATCTATTTCTCTCAAACAAAACGATTTCTCACTTAAATTCTGTTGTACATATCCTATTATTGGGTAGGGGTTTTCAAAGTTGGATAACTTAACCCTTTTCTTGAATGAATATAATATATTTCAATCATTTCAGTTCTATTTACACCCAATCAAACTTCTCAGTAACGAACCTGTTTCAGGCTCACCCTGCTCTACTCACTAGACAGTGGACTGTTCCATTATACCCATAGGTGTTACCCTAATTAACCCTCTAGTTCAGTGTCTGTCAACTGACTGTCTGTCAAATGGGTGTCTGTCAATTGGGAGATAACCGACTATGACCGCAGCCCAGCGCAGCGCAGCCCAACTCGCGAAATCGAAGTTCAAACGATTCACTAATTTTCCCCCCAGCATTTGGGGGAAAAAGTGGTTTCAACAACCACTTTTGGGCTTCATCATATCGACCCTTGTCGTATTGCGGCGGCGGCACACCAAGAGAGAACAACCACTTTTTCCCCCCAAGTGCTGGGGGAAAATAAGTGAATCGTTTGAACTCCGATTTCGCGAGTTTTTTTTCATCGCGTTATTTTTCAACTTGATAATTTGAATTTGCATTTTTGATGATTTGTTTCAGTAAGTCCATACCGAAAGGTATCAGAATCTGCAAAGTTGTGTTTTATGTGCATGTGATCTTTAAGGAAATTATGACCAATACCTATGAAAGTATTTTTTATTAATATTTGACAGCCAAATTCAGCCAATATGTTTTTACGTGTCAGAAGCTTGGGGGGGTTAAAATATCAGACAGCATTGAAAACAATTCACTTACAAGGATGTAAAATGTTTTTAAATGTCGGTCCACAGACACCAAATGCAATAGTATATGGAGAATGTTGACGGTTTACAGTTTATATTAATTCCTACGTTCGAACGATGACATATTGGCTTAAGTTAATGACAGTGCATGATGAACGAATTCCAAAAAAGGCATATATTATGTTGTATTACCTAGATACTGCTGGGTACCACACATGGACGTCTGAGATCCGTCATATACTTTGCTTACACGGTTTTGGATTTGCCCGGTTTTCACTAACTGTGATCCGTGCGCTTTTATTCACAATTTAAAGAACGTGTGATCAACATGTTTTTACAAAATTGGACATCTACTCTTGAAAATAGTTAATGCTATAAGTTATAATTCTACTACAATCTACGAGATTTGACACGCACGGTATGCAAAATTCAAGGAACGCTGACAAAGTTACTTCTGTCATACGTTATAAAACGTGCAACATACTACTGGTCCATTTTCAACAGTACCAAATTACTCTCGCCATGAAACAATTAATCAAAGAGACACAAACCTACAATAACACAACTATATCAGAAACAGTTGTGCCACGGCACTGTAGTTTACGGAAACGTGCTTAGCGCAACGAGAGAGGTCAAAACAAAACACACAGCCAAATCCGTAACATGATATGCATGCGTTACGTATTGCTATTTAACACATTCCAGCTGAATCGGTGCGAAAATGTGCCACTAATGAGACAAGATGGCAATTTTATATTGAAGGTTAAATGCGATGCACAGCAAAACCCGCACTATATTTGTTGATTCTTACTATTCAGTACCTACATAGTAAATTTCAGCTGACCTGCTGCAGAAATGAGTCACAAATCAGTCAAAATGGCATTTTCAATATGGCCATATACATTTTGCAAGAAGATAGATGAAAATGTTCAGCTTCATCACTCAAGTTTCAGAGAACATGTTTTAAAGATATAACTGAAATTAAAGGTCGTGTCGAATAACAGGTCAAACAGAGGTAAAATGGCAAAGTAAAGCAAATGTGTTGAGTTTGCTATCTGGCACAGATATATCAACTTTCAGCTGATTCACTGCAGAAATTGGGGACTAAAGAGCGAAAATGGCATTTTCAGTATATGGCGGCTGTAGTCGCCATATCTGAAATTGGATCGGAACAACCTTTGGTGTCCTCTTGGTTTGGATCATGAATGCCAAGTTTCAGCCTCATCGGCTAAGTAGTTTCGGAAATGATGTTTACAGATGTCGCACGACGACGGACATACAGCCAACGACATAAGCTCATCTGAAGTTTGTCCAGGTGAGCTAAAATGTGTCTATGTTCACCATCCAACCAGTGTGCGAAATAGTTTCCAAATTGTACTTACCAGTCGGGCAAGATATGCCTGAAAGTTTCTAGCCCACAAAATATATCACTAGCCCGAAATTTGAATGTAGACACGGGTTTCATCATTAAGCTGCCAATATGATGAACATTTTTATCAGGCCATAATCTTGCATGATTTAAAAGTATATTATAAGTTAACATGTCGGAGAGAATTATATGTTTTCAAAATCACCCCATGAAAGTTCACTTGCCAGTCGGCCCAGTGACTGTGGAGATTTACTGGCCCGACTGGAATTTTACTAGCCACGGACTAGCGGACCAGTGGCTATTTCGCACATTGCATCAAACCACAGATGTCCGGTTCGTTGCATACGCGTATATATCTTAACATATGTATCTTACTTGACAGTGTAGAAACAGCGAGGGTCATTATTCAACGAGGGTATCTTTTCAATACGTGATCCGGGTTTATTTTCAATAGCAGCCGGGTAAATATTCAATGTTGAAAAAAGACCCCGGGCGTTGAAAAGTGAGTCCGGGTAATAATTCAATGTTGAAAAAGTACCCGCCGGGTACCTTTTCAACGCGGGTATGTTTTCAATCTTACACCGGCCGGTCCCGCCAGGGCTTCCCTGAGCGATTTCAGATGTTTTTTTATCCAGTCTCTGACGTCGCCTGATTGACTTGTTGGGGGTGTTGGGCTTGGTGTGCCGCCGCCGCAATACGACTAAGGTCGATATGATGAAGCCCAAGGACGTCAGAACGCTGGCAATGGTGATGCCTTGTTCCCGGAATAGAGTTCGGATCCTGTCGGCCAACGTGGTGTCCTTGTTCAAGACTCGGTCGATGGTTTCTCGCACGCGCCTGATTTGCGATCAGAGGGCTTCCCGGTTGGAGGAAGTGGCTTCCAGATCTCGTCTTCCAGGTCGCGCAATCTTTTCTCAATGATGTTTTTCGTGGCCTCGTCGTCCAGGATCCCGAGTTTTCTTTTCTCGCGAGCGATGTGCTCGTCAATTTCATTTAGTTTACCCATGTTGTTCACAAGTTCTTCAAGAATGGTTGGCAAGGCCTTGTCTAGCCCTCGCATTCCCGAACGGGATATTCAAAACCTGGCAAGGGTTCGTTCCAGTACATTCGATTTCGATCGATTACAGAAATAATTATGGTACATACAATTCTATATTTACAGATGGATCTAAGGATGGTGGCGCAGTTGATTGTGCCACTGTCATGGATCTGAACTATTGCCGATCTGACGTTAATTATATGACAACAGCTCTATTTTCACAGCACAGCAGAAGCTAATGCAATACTAACAGCTCTTAAATATATTAATAAACATCCTAAATATAAACAATACATGATCTTTTCAGACCTTCAGGCGATTAAAAATATTTCTTGTAAACATCCACTTTTGAAATTATTGATTAAGTAGAAGATCAGAGTGTAATGTAGCGGTAGATTTTGTTGCAGGTAACAAATGAAGCGATCGTAAAATGTCATGGTATGTTACCAGAGCGGCAACTTTGGAGTCTAATAAGGTACAGTTGCTGTCAAAGGTTGTTTGTAAAGAGGTCTACACCATTCATGGATTTTGCTGGTTGTAACCTGAGGGAAGCAAAACTATGGAAAATCGATCCCTCCATATGGCTTTCACCTTACATGTATATACGCGAATACGCGGGTTATAAATGGTCTTCAGCAACCCATGCTTGCTGCAAGAGACGACTAACAAGATCGGGTAGTCAGGCCCGTTGACTTGGTTGACACATGTCATCGTATCCCAACTGCGTAGATCGATGCTCATGATGCTGATCACTGGATTGTCTGTTCCAGACTTGATTATGTACAGACCACTTCCATATAGCTGGAATATTGCTGATGGCAGCGTTGAACAAAACAAACAATAACGTACAAGTGCAGACATAATGTCAGTAAGAAATCACCTAGCTCCTGCCTCTCATAACACTGTTTACCGATTCAAGAACGGAGCAGATACCCCATTCAACACGTTTGACAGACAATTTCCGGACGTTCGTGAGTGCAATGATATTTGGTGTAGGGTCTGTTACTATACTACCAGTCAAAAGTTTAGACTCACTAGTGTAAATGTAGCCACTTACTTCAGTCAATTGTTCTAAACTAGATTTTGCTCAATATTCCATAGTTCAAAGGTTCTATTTACACATGAACTGATGTATTGTAAAACAAATTCGTAACGTTGAAAAGATTAAGGTCATGAGTTCAATAAATGATGAAACACAATGAAAATTGGCGAATTCTTAACAAATCTTTACACCAAAACGCATCTGTTCACATAACGATATTTGCACATGCTTTTCAGCAATTTGATGCATGATCACTGTGCAATTCATCCGCGTAAGGTTTGGTTCCCCAAGTCAGTGGAGAAATAATACATAAAATATAGTTAGTGTTTTAAGTAAGTCTAAACGTTTGATGGGTAGTATATTTGCCCCTGCCATATATTTTACCAACGGTTTTGCTTTTACTGATTTCACAATTCATCAATTGCGTAGATCATGTTGTTGATCACTGGATTGTCTGCACCAGACTGGATTATTTACAGACCGCCACCATATAGCTGGAATAGTGAAAATTGCAGCGTAAAACTAAACTCACTCACTCCTCAGTGATATATTTAGAAACAAGTCAGTGAGTGAATCGGATTCAACTCCGCTTTGAACTGTATTCCAGTTATATCACTGCGTGGCTGTTTAATGTGGTAAGAAACTACCAAGTGATGCAAGACTTTGGTAGAACTCACAAACACAAGGTATGAATGAATGAATGACAAATTATTTGTATAGCACCTAATATCCAGGTTCTTGCCTGCTCAGTGGCACTTTACAGAAAGATTACGCAATGATAAAAACACAGCGATGCTTAAAAGACAGTAAAGGCTAAGATGATGAATATCGGGGTGGGGTGTTGAGGATTTAAATCCCAAAATATTGTCTGAATAGGTGTGTTTTAGGTTTTAGTATTTACTCAAATTGAGAAAACTAAAAAATGAATTTCTCAAAAGAAAATTGAGTTTGTTTTTCGACTCAACTTGGGTTGGAAACTCAAAATATTGAATCTGATAGGTAGGTAACATAAGTCAATAATTGAGATCAGAATGGCGTATAGGAGAAGGCGACAACGAAGTCAGAGAAACAAGACCAGAGTGGAGAGTAATCGACCGTAGCAACCCTCTTGAAACCATGTCTGAGGATTCGGTGTTTGCCCGTTATCGTTTCCGACCTTAAAACTCTCCTGTTTATAGTGTCGTTGGTAGCTGGCAAGCTGAGAATAGAGACAGCTAGGAACTCCCCTCGTCTCTCTTCAGTTTCTGGCGGCCGGCGGGTTTTGTTCCCTGACTGCGATACATAGCGCACAATCATAGGTTCCTAGCGTGCCCAAGGGACGCAACTCTGCTAGGCGAAATGCGACGCTTTAGACCACTGGGCCCCCTCTGACAATTACTACGAAACACCTACCAATCTGTACTACCACAAAACGCGTTCATGCAAATAATACATGTTAAATATAACGCACTTTGTAATAATTGACTTTAACCATTCCTTGAAGACAGTTGAAATGTATTATATACTGATGTGATCCCCTTTATATATCCTAACAATGCGTTTATCCATACTTAGATGTTTGATGCCAAAACACCCTCAGTTTTGTGGCTGAGCATTTCCATCTGCATTTTCAGCTGGTTTATGTTGTTTGTATATGCAATTTCCTCCTGTTAGAATGTTTAAATGTTCATTCCACTTTCTTATTAACAGGTAAATCCACATATCGAATCTTATCTACAATTGGTTAGAAGTTATATGGGGTTGTGGGAGTAGAAAATAACCCTACAGACCCAGCATCTGGTTAAAGCGTTCGCTCGTCACGCTGAAGGCGGGGTAGCCTAGCGGTTAAAGCGGGTTCGATTCCCCACATGGGTACAATGTGTGAAGCCCATGTCTGGTGTCCCCGTCGTGATATTCATGGAATATTGCTAAAAGCGGCGTAAAACCATACTCGCTCACTCACCCATCTCATGAGATTTGTGGTTCCACTTCCGAAACCATTTCACATGCTGTTCTTATTGAATAAACAACATGTGGTGACAGACAATAATTGCCAATTAAATGAATATTCACAATAATTGTCGTACTTGCCTTTAGATTGATCAACTTTACACAGCTGAACTAAATTCAATATGCATTGATTTTATACTGGCAGTGCATACAGTGCCGTGTATATTGTGTATTACTCAGCGGTCAACAAGTTGAACAAAGACGTGACAGTAACACTACGCTGAGCTAGTGTTTTAGCCTAGTGAAGGATCTGCGGCCTGTTGAATGAATGCCTACTGTACGAGAGTAATTGGTCCCAGTCACAGCCCTTGTCTGTTGGATACATTGATCAACCCGTGAAGATCCGGGTTAGAGTTGTAACCAACCCTTGCTTATCGTAACCCTTGCTTGTCGTAAGAGGCGACTAACGGGATCAGGTCAGAGTCGCTGACTTTGTTGACACCTGTCATCGTATTCCAATTGCATGGTACGATGCTCATGCCGTTGATCGGGTGGTCGGGCTCGCTTACTAGGTTGATACATATCATCGTATCCCAGTTGTGTAGAACGATGTTCATGTTGTTGATCACTGGATTGTCTGGTCCAGACTCGATTATTTACAGACCGTCGCCAAATAGCTGGAATATTGCTGAGTGTGGCGTTAAAACAATAAATCAGTAAATCAATGGATATATCATCCCCACAACGCGTTTTGGACGTGCAAGATACAGCAGGAGAAACGTCCAATTGACAACTGAACATATGCAGGACATAAGCACAATGTAACACAACCCTTGGATGATCAGGAACATGTATTTATTTAGGGATGAATACTTAGAATTGCTTAATGTCATGAAATGGAGACAGGTATGTGGCAGCCGTAGAAACACTGAGTCCTTGCAAGTCCTCTCATAAATTGGGCTCCCAGTGTTGCAAAGCTGAGAGGGCTATCGAACTTCAAATAACAGGTTTTTAGTCATTCTCCATATCTTTCTACATTTTGTCTTTCCGCAATTGTTATGTTCATTCCTGAGTGTCATTTTTATAGTAAATATAAGTGAATGAGGTTGCCAATGGTATACACGAGGTATAACATTGCAGTATGATGATATCCAGGTCCCCTGTGTACCATGCAAACTTGAATTAATTATGCTTCTGAATGGATATCCTACTGCTGCAGCATTCCAAAGGGAAACTATACAGTCATATACGTCCACTCGATGGTCTTGCTATTTCAAGTGTGTGTTTTTGGTTCATCCTTCCATAAGAATCGGTCATCTTGTAACAATGTTACTAATTCCTTATTATATGGCTCAAAGAAATTGTTCAACAAAACACGCGTGGATTCAAACATGGGACCTTTGTTCTTCTTGGATTGTGTCACGTGCTTCCTCTTTGCGTTAGATATCACGTCCATGTCTGCGTCCGGTAATCGACCTTGAAGAAAGAGCAGAATATGTGAAAAATATGTATCGAGTTATGAACTAATTCAATTTGATTTTCCTTCAACATCTAAAATATGCATATCAAATTTATATATACTCTTCACAAAAAAGAAACTATACATATGAAAACTTTGAATTTTAGGAAAATATTTGACACATACCAATCCATGCTGAATCCTAACATGTGGGGGATGGTTGCCGACGACAAATCGTTTGAAAAAGAAACGTTGAACAAAACGTAACGTTACACTCCTCACAACTGTAGTGGATCTCTAAAACGCACCCTACATGAAATGCACGTGCATAATGAAATTGTGTATCACCCAGGGTTGAAGCCTATGACTGTAGGGTTTAAGAAGCCACATCAGTGGTACTCCACATACATTGCTTTAAGCCACTATGGACGACAAGAGAATGAAGAGACTGGCAAAAAGCTCAACGACAAAACGCCATCGGCCGTTTACAAGGACGGGTATAGCAGCATAAGGTGGCAAGGCACTTCAGCGTGTCCAGACAGACCATCTCAAACCTATGAACCCGATACAACAATGCTGGGAGTGTTAATGACAGACCCAGGTCAGGTCAACCTAGAGTAACCACCGCCGCCCAGGATCGCTACATCTTCGTTCAAACACCACGGCCGCATCATCCACAACAATCCAAATCCCTGGACTGCGTCGAATCTCCGACCAGACAGTGCGCAATTGGCTATGGGAAGCCACACTTTTGCCAGAAGACCAGTTCAACGTCACACCGTTCCTTTCATCAACGTCAACGGTTGATCTTTGGAGCTTGACATGCTCGACCTCGCGTTGCACGTGTTTAATAGGACTTTCCCCAGCAACCATGTTCAGGTGTTACCTTGGCCTTCTCGATTACCCTGATTTGTCCCCATTAAACATCTACGGAATACTCTTGGTCGACGCTTGCGCCAGCCTAATCCACCACCTCAGACACTACAATAACTGCACACAACACTTTAGCAAAGTATCAAAAACCCTCAAGACAGCATTCGGCATCTGTTTTCTTCTATGGGTCACCGCTGCCAATCTGCTATCGATGCTAATGGTGGTCACACCAGATACTAACATTTTACTCGGAGCAAGTGGCTTTAATAGCCCTCTGTGGTTTTACCAAACACTTTCTTGATAATCATTTTCGGAAATTTTGATGATTTTACTGTAATTGAGCAATGCTGTCATGTTTGAATCAATTATATGCATTCAGTAAGTAAACTACAAAACAGTATGTATAGTTTCTTTTTTTTTGAAGATTGTATTAACATAAAACTGAATTCATATACATGTATACAGGTTGGATAACATACCCATATATAAGTCAATATCGTATGAGTGAGTGAATTTGGTTTTACGCCGGTATTAGCAATATTCCAGCATTATCACGGCAAGGGACACCAGAAAGGGGCTTCACACATTGTGCCCATGTGGGGAATCGAACCAGGGTCTTCGGCGTGACGAGCTAACGCTTGAACAACCTAGCTACTCAACCACTCCTAGTCTCATATGAAGAACTGTATACGGGAGGAATTCAATGCCTATCATCGTCACGAATAGGTCACGACTATGTATGCAGGCACCAATGGTACGCATGCAGACAGCAATGAGCCTAACATATAGATACAAATGATTTCATGTAAACACTTGGATACATGATAAAACTTATAAACTGTTATAAATGTCGTAAAATCCACTCCGTCACTATTAACACTAGATAGTATTGATAACTGTAGGTAGGCCATTAATAATGCATCATGTTTAGCATGTTACGGTAAAACTGACTGATTTTACTGAACTTCCTTTGGTACTCTAGAAAATGATGTTATGAGGTACATTTTCAGTTGTAATGTTGAATTTTACAATATTACATAACTTACTCATATTGAGAAAGCTGAAAACCATATTCATGTGATTTCTTATGTCATGCCCATAGTCTTCGTTTCGCAAGATAAGAAAACTCTCTCTTGGGAAGACTCTCATCCATTCCTTCAAAAACACTGAGTAACAGCTAATGTGAATTCGCATCTGGAACAAGAGATAGATAAAAGTAATGAAAATGTATTTTGAACGTATTTCTTTGCAGCCAATTGACGACAAAACAACCGTTTTAAGGATACCATAATGTGAAAGTGAAAGACAACAAAAGTTTTCGTGTTTAGTTGACCAACAGTCCTGTAACAGGGTTTTTGGGACGGGGTCTTGTTTAGTCGTATTTCTTTATTTCATTCTGAAGGCCACAGGCCTGTAGTACATTGATTAATCATGTGCGGGTAGTAGAACATTCTTTCGGAGAATAAAAGCTTTATGGATATATATGGACAATCTTTCTATATGTGTTTTACTGGAATTATTCATGAATGATATAAACTTATATCAGGATGTACATAATAATATTTCTTTATATATCTATTTCTTAACGATAAGCATGCTGGGCAAACACATAAAAGTGAAATTCATCTTCGACCTCATGTAAGTTGCACATTTGGCAGATTCTACTTTTAGTCTAAAGCAGCACAATGAAAATCACCAAACATTTTATCAGGTTATTATTATTCAAGGAAAGAAATATATCTGCTATACATGTCCATTTAAATACAGAATATTTATAATACTGATAAAAGTAACGAAACTAATTCATACTCAAAAGAAATCTTGCTGAATGACAAGTCGATTAAGTCATTCAAATTAATGATAATACCAGGCAAGCCCTAGCGTATCCTGCACCACTGGGACATCCGTCACAAACACATGGAAGCGTCAGCCAGTTGCAATTTGTGCAAAAACAATCGGAACACAATCGAAGAAATTATATATTTTGGGCGTCAAATTTAGGAATCTGAACACAACCATAAAAACCCTTTGAATGCTATATTGAGGCCTTGAATGTAACCTTAATGAAATATATTTGGAGCAAAGGTCATATCACTCTTTAAAATCTTGCTAAAAGTTTGTACCTCAAAAGATAAATGAAGACACCAATGTAGACGGAATACAAGGAAAGGGTTATGTCTTTATCATTTATCATCAAATAATGAAGTGTTGTTTACTTATAATGGGTGTGCTGTTGTTATGTCCCTGTCAGTGGAGACCGCCTCCGTGGTGTAGTGGTTAGAGCGGAAGCGGAAGGTCGCGGGTTCGATCCCCGACCGCGTCATACCAAAATACGTTAAAATATGGTACTTGTTCGTCTCTGTCTGGCGCTTGGCATTAATTGGTACAACAAGGACTGGTCGGCTCGGAGTCAGTATAATGTGTCTGAGTGGGGTATCCATGCTTCACTGCCGCATGGTATCTCAGTGAGCTAGCACTATAAAACCAGCTTCAGTCTGGGCTAGTACAAGCAGCCGCACATATACATACACGCATGCACGTCGTAATATGAGCGAAATATTCTCAAGTACGACGTAAAACCCAATTTCACCTCACCTCACCTCCCTGTCAGTTGGAAGTACAGAAACCGTGACGATCCGGGTTAAAATGTGTCTCCAGCAACCTATGCTTGCCGTGAGAGGAGATTTGGTTAACACATGTCATCGTATCCCAACTGCGCAGATGAACAACGCGATGTTGATGTCATGATGTATGGTCCAGGCTCGAATATTTACAGACCGTCGCCATATAGTTGCAATATTGATGCTTGCGGCGTTAAACAACAACAAGCAGTTTCATGCAGTCCGTGAGGGTGAGCCAGAATGGGTTGTTTCCAGTTCTGGTCCCTCTGTTCCAGATGTTGTAGGTGCGGTAGGGTAGTCTAATGGAAAACGTTGGCTCGTCACGCAGAGTCTAATCTCCGACAAGTACAATGAGTGAAGCCCATTTCTGGTGTTCTCGTGATATTCTGGAATATTGCTAAAGCGGCGCGAAACTCAGTCAGTCAGTCAAGATGTTGCATTCGTCCCATGACAATCGCGCAGTGTCTAACGAAAGACATGATAGTTTCCTACCTCGTCTGGTTCATGTTTGGGCAAATGTTTCAGGACGTCCGTTATGACGTAACACTAACTGATATGAAGGTTCACGAAGTCTTATTCCATATTTGAATGGCAAAGGTGGTTATCAACAATAGCAATGTTAACTGTGATTATACAGACAACAGTGAGGTAGAGGTATGAAATTATCAATATTGTCCTCTCCATAATATCATTCGTATGATCTTACCGGTAAATTGACGTACATGTCCATATCGAAGATGCACTGTTTTCTTGTCCTTATTTTCAGACAGTTTTCAATCATGGCTACCGCCCTTATTGCATCTTTGTGGAACTTTTCCGGGGAATTACCATATCCAAGAAAATAGTAGTCGGAATATAACCTGAAATGATCAAAGAAGTCTATATACTATATATTTTGTCATCCGTGGAAACTTGCTTGAATTGTAGTGTTCGTATGAGAGATCTAAACAAACTCAGTAGATGTTTCCTTGCATTGATATATACTGAGGGAGAAAATAAGGGATCACATGAAAGCACAAGTGTTGCCTTATTTTTTTCCAGGTTTCTTCACAAGCTTTGTATCGCATAGCTTGTGAAGAAACCTTGGAAAAACATAAAGGAACACTTGTCCTTTCATGTGATCCCTTATTTGTTTCCCTCAGTATATATGTTTCAGCAACTCCTTCGTTGATTCAAACTGGCCAGTGACAAAATGAACCTATGACAAAAGTCATCGAATTGGAAAGATTTTACAATGGGTAGTAAGTATGACGGTGTCTTGAAGTACAACATGAGTAAGGTGGGTAACCTTTTTGAATCAGGAGTCGAGCTTGTTGGGTCAAAATAGGGGCGGGGTTCATGGGACTTCATCCGAGACGTACTTGTCAGCAGGGTTCATGGGACTTCACCTGGTACCTACCTGTCTGTGGGGTTAATGGGACTTCACCTGGTACCTACCTGTCAGCAAGGTTCATGAGACTTCACCCGACACCTAGCTGTCACCGGGGTTCATGGGACTTCACATGGTACCTACCTGTCTGCGGGGTTCATGGGACTTCACCTGGTACCTACCTGTCAGCAAGGTTTATGGGACTTCACCTGGTACCTACCTGTCAGCAGGGTTAATGGGACTTCACCTGGTACCTACCTGTCAGCAAGGTTTATGGGACTTCACCTGGTACCTACCTGTCAGCAGGTTCATGGGACTTCACCTGGTACCTACCTGTCAGCAGGGTTCATGGGACTTCACCTGGTACCTACCTGTCAGCAAGGTTTATGGGACTTCACCTGGTACCTACCTGTCAGCAGGGTTAATGGGACTTCACCTGGTACCTACCTGTCAGCAGAGTTTATGGGACTTCATCTGGTACCTACCTGTCAGCAAGGTTCATGAGACTTCACCTGGGACTTCTGGTGACCTACACTTGGTACCCACCTGTCAGCAGGTTTATGGGACTTCACCTGGTACCTACCTGTCAGCAGGGTTCATGGGACTTCACCTGGTACCTACCTGTCAGCAGGGTTTATGGGACTTCACCTGGTACCTACCTGTCAGCGGGGTTCATGGGACTTCACCTGGTACCTAGCTGTCACCGGGGTTCATGGGACTTCACCTGGTACCTACCTGCCAGCAGGGTTAATGGGACTTCACCCGACACCTAGCTGTCACCAGGGTTCATGGGACGTCACCCGACACCTAGCTGTCACCAGGGTTCATGGGACTTCACCTGGTACCTACCTGTCAACAGGGTTCATGAGACTTCACCTGACACCTGGCTGTCACCGGGGTTCATGGAACTTCACCTGGTACCTACCTGTCAGCAGGGTTCCTGAGAATGACGAGCAGCTTCGGATCAGGATACATATGCCTCATGAGATGTGGAGTCATAATCACCGGCTCTGCCAGATGGTCATTTTGTGGTATACGGGGCCATCCTCGGAAGTCCCATAAATCCATGGGTGTTCCCTCACCTGGTAAGATATTTTGCAGAAATAAGTACTAAGAAAAGAGGTATAAATACTTGACTGAATACGTCCTTCGTTTTTCTTTCTTGCATCATGTGATATCCGATAATACATGGTGATACTGCACGGTCGATATATTTTTATGATTGGAAGTTTTATGATTGGAATTTGATTAGTAACTGAGATTGTTAGTGGCTGTACCCTCAAAGGGGCTTAAAGTATTATCAAATTATTGTCCTCCTGAGAGGGTACGTAAGTCCCGAAACATTTAAAGTAAATTTAAACTTATCTGATATGTTTGTGATTTTAAATTTTGGCTAAATTTGACTACAATCGCCAGCGGCTGAGGGGATGATATAAATCCAGCTGGGGTCCATGCAAGGAGCCAAAGTACTAAGTTCCTATGGTCCCTAGAAAGGTGACCTACCTTCCATTGCTGGCGATCTATAGCCTGTTTTTATGTTGTGTGATAGTGTTATTATTTTAATGTTACATGGTAGTTAAAATTCTAACTGTGATATTCCAGCTGATTTACTGTCCTTTGCTGACAGGCTTATATAATATGCATATATTTTTTATGAATGTCAAAATTTTTCACGGGTCACGCTTGTCCCGGAAAAACACGAGTTAGTGACGAATGCAGATTCAGATAGGTCTTTCAATGGCATTTAGCAGTGATACACCTAAGGAAGATAGTACATATGGATGTCAACTTCTATATTATGAGTGAGTGAGTTTAGCTTTACGTTGCACTCAAGAAATATTCCAGCTATATTGCGGCGGTCTGTTAATAATCGAGTCTGGACCAGACAATCAGTGATCAACAGCATAAGCATCGATATACGCAATTGGGATACGATGACATGTGTCAACCAAGTCCAGCGAACCTGACCACCGATCCCGTTAGTAGCCTCTTACGACAAGCATGGGTTACTGAAGACCAATTTTAATCTTCGCGGGTTCCCAAGTCTTTGTGTTCAGTGTAAACTCGCACTGGACATAAACTAGAAATACGTGATAATGGACCAACGAAGACTATTGCTGCTTAACAATATCGAAAAGAAACACTTAATTCTCACTGATCGAGACAACATGTGACTTACACAAGAAAAAAATGGTGATTTCCAAAATTTCCAATTTGGAAAGATGATATTTCCAAAATTTCCAAAATTGGAAAGATGATATTTCCAAGGCTTGGAAATCTTTGGAAATTTAGGAAGGAATTTACCACTACTTCTTTCAGTTTCTCCTTTTTCCCAAGGATCCCCGTGAGTGTATAGACTGTGTATTCGTCCTCCTAGGAGTGTATTCGTCCTCCTATGCGATCAACTATAACCAGGGAGACTATAAGACGTTGTAGATTATTCCTGGTATAACTTCTCTCGTCTGCATCCTTGTTGTTCTAGGTGTCAAAAGTGGCATTAACTGTCATATTTGCCCTGATATGGCTAGCATTTTCCAAAATACAGTTTTAAGTGTATGGTTTTACTTATTATCCACAAAAGCGCAAATAGTTTTTGACCTGTCACGGTTTGCATAAACACAAATTACATAGACCTACGTCACATCATTGATTAAATAAAAGTTTACCGGACCCACTGACTGACTGGCCATGGTTTATTACATGTCATAAAAGTGAACCCTTGCCAGGAATAATAGGCTTATTGTAGTAGAATACATTCTTTAATGGTACCCTCTAATTAACACCTGACACAAGGGATGGACCGTTTAGGTGGTTTATCATTGCAGGAAATCAACAGTCAACAGACCATGAAATGTTGTTTTAAGACTGTGAGCGAATAGAGAGCAACCCGTTTGGGTTTGTGGTCAGAGACGGTGTTATGCAGTTGGTGTATTCACGAAATATCATGAACTTAATAATAGATAATTGGTTATATTATCCACACACAGGCGAACTGGGGCAAAAGAACCCAAATGAATCCCTTCTTAAAAACTTCATAGTGTAACTAATTAATTTGGTCATATACAATAAAAGGTGACTAAATGTTTAATTTTTAGATAACGTTAAATAATTTCTAGAGAAACCACTACACAAGTTCATATCACAGATGATTCCAGAGACAAATAGTTTATGAGATTCTAGTTTATGAAAAGCATTAAATTCCAAACAAAGCCAATCTGTTTTCTAATGCTCGGGAATTATTACCACTTCCATACCATAGTATGAGATGTCGACTCAGGAAGCCGACCTTTCGATTCTTATAAGGCTCAGGACATTGACAAGGGGTACGCTTTAAAATTTGGGTGTTATTTTAGCACATGGCTAATCTCATGTGACGTGTTATTACAAGCTGGTGGTTGATGGAAGTGAACACTGAAGCCGACCGTGTAAAAACATGATCAAAACAATCATATGGTAAACACATTTAACAAGGCACTGATCCAGAGCAATTTCCGCGCACTGGTTGTTGCTTTTGTTATTGCTTTTTCTCCCCTGAGTACCTGGATGATATCCCAGTACTTTCGATTGGTTCGTGACCTTTGCTGCGCAACCCGCATGCGCAATTGATCATATAGGTGTAGATTGATCAACAAAAATATAATCTTTTTACTCGATAATATTTCCATCATTTTGAAAATGAAATGAAAACACTTTGAAGTTTAATCATCTGCCAGTGGTAAAAATGTCAGGACTGAAAAAAACAGAAGTCAATGTATGTCTATATATTTTGTCTTATAATCCTTATTATTATATTGCCATATTTGGCATGCATTTTGAAACTTAATAAAAAGCATACGGTTATACTTATAGCGTATTTATAACATGACTGTAATATCTAGACATTTTATAGAATGCCAACAAGAATCATATTTCACACACACCTAGGTATGACCTAGTGTATGTTGTCTGTCTCATTACGGCGAAAACAAATGATTCTGTTGAATGCTACCACAAATGAATAAAAACAAAATGCAAATATTAGAAATAAAACCGACTAAAAGTCTTCAACAATGTCAGGTTATTACCTTGTTCGAGGAATGTATCCATCAATATCCACATAGGTTAAGTCCCGATTTTGACAGCCTCAAATTTGGATATAGGAGCCAATAGAGCTTTGGTCTGGATGTGTATGCTGTTTGTCCCTCTTTTGACAACAGTCCCATCTGCTATTGTAGTGACTGAGGCTGTTTTCAGGCACTGATATCTCCATATAATGGTACCATTCCTGCTAGCAGTTCGTCTCGTATTAGTTTGTATTAGTGTTGAAGAATTTTACTTGTTCTGTACTTCTCTCAGGTGATTGCATTAACATAACTACCCATAATTGGTGCAGCTAGTTATCCCAGGTTTGAGAGCGAAACTTCGTGAATCAGTGACCAAGACGCTGTCAAAAATAGGACACTACTCACATAAAGGAACAATATGCCACTGATCTGCAGCTGACAAAGAATCCCGTTCCATGCCAAGTGTCTTTTAACAGTCTAATACCCGAAAAAGGGATACATCGATTCAGTTTTCACATTGGTGTATAATCTCATTGGTCAACTAATTGCATGATGTCCGCCATTCTTTAAAAAGGTAATCTAATTAGCCAATAATGAGCATTAATCCACTTGTGTTTTCTTGGCTTGGTCATCTCCTCCCCACACTCCCCACCCACCCGTACCATTGTCTTGCTAATTAACATGGTCTGGTGATCCTCTTACGCCTTAAATAAACAACTTGCCCGACTGGCAAAGAGGAACACCCCATCAACTTACTGGCGGTTAATACATTCAGGGAGACTCTATAAAGGGGAGTGGTCACTCCTCGAAAGCTCCTAAGCTATGCCTCGGCTCGTCACGTGACCAGTGTAGCCAATATGGCGGCAGCGTAGTTTTAAGATTGAGCCCGGTTTATTTTCAACAGCTGATTACATACGCTGAGTGTTGTGACAACTGAAAACCTACATGTAGAAGATAAGATACCTATTCTGTCACTTCATTTCAAGTCAAATAATTATTATTAGTGTCAGTATAAGTACAGTAGCTTTGTAGTAAAGTTTCAAGTGGGCATGTTGTAGCTCACTGGCTTCAATTCTCAGTACACAGCGAAGAAAGACTAAATTATATCGCTAAAAACTTCTTTCACATATTCGTTTAATTTTTTAGAAGGGAAATATACCATCAGGTGAAAGGTGTTTGCAAGTAATAGTGATAGTTTTATAATTTAAAAAATTGTTAGTGTGTATTTGAGGTGTGTGAAAAATATGACATATCGCCGATCTGCCATTGAAATACTACAGGGCGTTGTTTGAGTGTTTCTAGTTAGTGTTCAAAAACATTTTCACATACACCTTTAATTTTTATGAGGGGAATATACCAACACGTGAAAGGTGTTTGCAAGTAAAAGTGATAGTTTTATAATTTACAAAAAATTAGTGTGTATTTGAGGTGTGTGAAAATATGACATATCGCCGACCTGCCATTGAAATACTACAGGGCGTTGTTTGAGTGGTTCTAGCTATTGTTCTAAAACATCTTTCACATACACCTTTAATTTTTATGAGGGGAATATACCATCAGGTGAAAGGTTTTGCAAGTAACATTGATACTTTTTGGTTTTTGGTTTTGTTAGTGTGTGTATTTGAGGTGTGTGAAAAATATGACATATCGCCATTGGTGCTTGTGATGCTTGAGTGTTATAGTTCTAAAACTTCTTTCTTTCTTGTTGATCTTAGTATTTGACAAAACTGGAAAGGTGTTTACAACGCTTTGTGATAGTTCTAAACATTCACATAAAATTCTTGCTCTTAATTCATTCATTCATTCATTGTCAAATTCCGACTGATACAATACACTGGCTGAAGTACTGTTAAACGCAGCCGAAGTTGCGCTTGGACCGAACCAAGTCACTGTGGGCGTTGGAGCATGACGAGGCACACGTTAATTAGTACAAATGGTAAAGAAAGCAAGCGGAGTGACCTATCCCTGTTGTAGAGTATCCTGATACATTGAAGGAAAGATGTTGTTTTTACACAGGTACAGGGTACAGGACAGGGTGTAATCAGTATAGATTAGTAAAATCTACATACGTAAACATTACCTTTGACAAATCCACTGTGCAAGAAAAAGTAATTAATCAATCAGCGTGTTATCGGTTAATCCTTTGATCAATGTTTGTTTTGTATCTCAGCTGATAATTCGTCTTGCTGCAGTTCCATGAGCATATTACATAACATGTAATACATTTGTCACATCAGACCATCAATTCATAATGCTGAGTACATGTATTTACTCCAGACACAAGAAATGCGAAATGGGAACCTTTGGCGGGTAACCTGAGTGGTATTACCATCATACCTGTTATAAATGCATTAATTGACCATCAAGTGAATGATGACAAATAACATGTAGGTTTATACCACCAAACACTCAGCTGGTTACAGCAAAGGGATAGTAATCGCTGAATTGCATGCAATGTTAATTGCGCCTGAAAAAGTTATGGGCCGACACTGTTTGGAGGATACGAACGGAATTTCATTGTTGCATAAGAAATACATATAAGCATTGGATGTGTACTGAAGTTAAAATTGTATATACCTAAGTACATTTTCATTTGTCATAAATATAATATGTAATAGACATCATATGTTTACATGGGTACGATTAAACATCGAGGTAAAAAACACAGAAATAAGATCAAATTGAAAAAAATTGGATCAGTCACTATGCCATCTATGCATTAAAAAATCCGAAAAAGCATATACACTGCTGGTATACTTTATTGCAATCAGACAGGGAAGGAACTACTGGGGTATTCTCAAATACATGTAACAGCATCTGATGAGCATCCACCCTTCCCTAATGTCCCGCTGTTTGGGTTGAAGAAATTTTGTCAAAGGTGGCCAGAAGCCCAGTCCCTGTGTCCGTCACGGTCGAGGGAGCAGATACCGACAAGCTTGCAGTTTGGTTTGGTAATTAGACTGTTGGCGAGAAACATTAATCGCTCTGGATCAGTTCCCTCTAATTACATTGGGATATATACATGTAATGAGAAGAAGCATGAAAGTGTACATTCGATTTCGAAATGGCTAATGCTCCAACTTGAAACATAAGTTTATTCCTACACCTCGTTGGTGCAATATGCCGAAGGCCAAAGACAACCCGACGAAGAAATACCGATACATTGAACGACATCTTCAAGAACTGAGACACCAGTTTCAAAAATAAAATGGAATGTTAACTGTAAGACAGTTTGCTGATTCAGTGTCTCTTCTTTCACATCTTTAATATATTTATAACGTACTTATGAATACGTCCTTCGGTTTTCTTTCTTGCATCATGTGATATCCGATAATACATGGTGATACTGCACGGTGATATATCAATTGCACTATACTAAATTTTGATTTATATGTATTGTAGGTAGATATATTTTTATGATTGGAAGTTTTGATTAGTAACTGAGATTGTTAGTGGCTGTACCCTCAAAGGGGCTTAAAGTATTATCAAATTATTGTCCTCCTGAGAGGGTACGTAAGTCCCGAAACATTTAAAGTAAATTTAAACTTACCAGATATGTTTGTGATTTTAAATTTTGGCTAAATTTGACTACAATCGCCAGCGGCTGAGGGGATGATATAAATCCAGCTTACTCCATGCAGGTAGCCAAAGTACTAAGTTCCTATGGTCCCTAGTAAGGTGACCTACCTTCCGTTGCTGGCGATCAATAGCCTGTTTTTTTATGTTGTGTAATAATGTTATTATTTTAATGTTACATGCTAGTTATAATTCTAACTGTGATATTCCAGCTGATTTACTGTCCTTTATTGGAAGTGAACATTTAGTACAATGTACAGAGTTTCAAAAACATATTCCCAAACGTTTTCGCGATGCCCAATTCTTTGAGTTCAGTGTACAGTCGCAGTGGACATAAGCTGGAAATCCGTGATCACAGACCAATATCGAAAAGAAACAGTTCATTGTCACTGATCGAGACGACTAAATCCGATTAAAGCACACGTACTCAGAACATACCTAATGAACTGAACAAAAAAGAAGTGATTATGAATATATTGAAGCACACAGTTTCATAAATTTATTCCCAAACGTTTTTGCGATGCTTGTGGTCAGTGTACAATCACATTGGACATAAACTACAAATCCGTGATAACGTTAGTGCGTTTCGGACGTCTTTCGATAGATAAGTATATTGTACAAACATGTATATAAAGAAATAACAGAATGTCATGACAATAAATCAATAGCCACGCTGGACAGAACAGATGTGACCACCTGTGTTGATGATCATATGAGTATGTGCGTGTAAGTGTCAATAAGTTCATCAATTTCTCGAAACCCTAATGCTTCTCTTCTCAGAGAATGGAACAACGTTCTGTGCAACTGCATTTATACGTAAAACCTCCCATTTTATTCTGGAAACCCATTTGTCCAGAAACTGTAGGTGTTGTGGCCAGTCTCGGACAAAGATTTGATCAAAATGCAACATGCCACATTCATGGGTGTATACTAAAGAACAATCTTTTTCCAGAGGTCAAGGGGCGGTGGGGTAGCCTAGTGGGTAAAGCGTTGGCTCGTCACGCCCAAGGCCCGGCTTCGATTCCCCATATGGGTAAAATGTGTGAAGCCCATTTCTGGTGTCCCCCGACGTGATATTGCTGGAATATTGCTAATAGCGGTGTAAAATCAAACGCACTCACTCACTCACTCCAGAGCTCAAAATTTCACCTGTTTCGCACATTGACGGAAACATACTCAGATGCTCAAAACTCGTATTTTGTTTTCATTGTAAATAAATAATGGTATGTATAACAGCACCATAACATTTAAAGCAACTCATTTTAACTTAATGGAACTAAACTATAGCATTAATAAAATATCTAAATATATCATTGGACAAACACCTGTTGGCCGAGAATAATTATCTTTGTTTAAAACACGTTTGTATTCATATATGTATCTACCAATATCTTAACACATTTGGACAACTAATTCTAATTTAATTCAGCTCCTTTATAGTGTTGTTAGCCGTTTAGTCCGTTGGCGAATACATTTTCCTTTGCTCAAACCCAACGGTTTTATTTTGTGAATATATGTAGCATGACTATTAGTATCATGGTACATATCACAACTCAGTATAATTTAAATCCACTAATTTATGACAATTTAAACATTTCTCACCCTTTGGCGAAAATAGTTTAGCGCAAGGGTGAGAGTATTTTCCTTTTGTTCAAAACTCATGCTTTTAGTTTGCAAATATACAAAGGAGTTTCTACGAGTACCGTGACACATATCATTACACATTAAACTGAATTCAAATAATTTATAGCATTGATAAATATATTGCCCATAGGCGAAAAGGTTTGGATTATCAGGGCCAGTCCAACAATTCAGCATGTTCACGCATATTAGATGCTTGATGGGCATGTAGTAGTTGGAAGGTACCATAACAACGTATGGTATGGATTTACAACTTCTTTAATATTTACAACACGACGTTTCTGGGCTACTTTTTGTCCCTTCATCAGGTGAAGCATATTGTTACTAATCAAACCAGTTAACGGCTTTCAGATGTGAAATTTTAACGTGTTATCGATTGAAGCAAGTTCTTCACGGTTAAAATATAATACATATCATACCAAAATATGATACGTATTACATATATCTTGCGAAGAGCTACTTGTAGAACTTTCGTCTGATTAATGTTTACATGATATTCAGATGTTGATTTTGTTCAGAGCTCTTGGGTGTTAGTATTCTGTCTCCGTTCCGGCGAACCGTTCCAACAAATATAGTTGTATGCATGCGGTTTTCGCAACCTTCTGTAAGTTTATTCGAAGGAGGTTTGCGAAATGTTATTCTTGTTGGCTGAAAGTTCTGATATCAGTGAAAGTATTATCAGTGCTGATATTACTAATACTAGTTGTTATGATAATATCATTTACAAGCATAAAAGTTTGTGTATATTTTGCTCTATAGATGTTTGATAGTCTACACAATGCAATAAATCTTAAATATTACTGACTTGGATACTAGCTAACATATTGCGCAAAAACTGTCAATTATGTTTGCAAAGCACTAGCTCTTGTCATACATAATAGTTACACCTTCGAACAGAAAAATACGTGAATCCTTGATCGAGCCTTTCCAGATTGAGTATTGTTCAGATTGTCAAATGCTGGTAAAATGTCAGCAAATATTCACCGTTTCGTGTAATATCGATCAGCCATATGTTACCGTGGGTGAAGCTGATTATTATCAAAACATATACAGCAGCTTAAGCTTCAGGATAATAAAGACATAAATTGAGTCTAAACGAAAATGATTCAAGAAATCTCTGTTGAATATGATGGGAGAAAAGAGTTGTTTTTCTGTTAATGAAGTAATTTATAGTTGCTATACTAAGAGGCGTCTAACGGGATCTGGTGGTCAGGCTCGCTGACGTCAACATGTCATCGTATAGATCGATGTTCATGCTGTTGATGAATGGATTGTCTGACTTAGACTCAATTATTTACAGACCGCCGCCATATAGGTGGAATATTGCTGAGTGCGGCGTAAAACTAAACTCACTCACTATTGAAACCAAACTAATTCCCTCGTATGAGTAATGTTGCTGGCGATCTATAGCCCGGTTCTGTAATATGTTGTAGAACAATAGTTGAGGATTCTAAAATGGTCTCAAACTAGTTTTAAGTATATACTTAGGGGATAACTGTTCTGTGTTTGAGGAATCGGGGACGTATACCGGTGGTTATATAGTTGCAAATTTAGTTATATCGGCGACGCGCAAGCGTCATCATCATCAAAATGTTCTGGAGAGATTTTAAATTTTTTTTTACTCCATGTAACCATGTAAAAAAATGTCAAACCATCATATTCTATTCTGTTGCTGTGGTACCATTGACTCAACCACATGATATTATTGGCAAAGCGCCACATTTGTGTAATGAATGTAAAAACCTAGCTTCACAATTTGCAAAACAATATCAAGAGACGTTTATGAAATTGAAATATTTACCCATAACAAAAAAAATGGTTAATAATTCCCTTTCAGAATCTCCAATAGCAACTTTACCTGACATTTGCGTCATACCTGACTTATGCTTATTGTAGTTTTAGTATGACGATAGTATGCGCATATGTGTATTTTGTAGGACTTGTCCATGAATCCAGGTCATGTGTGTGCAATTTATGTGATTATTTTACGAAGCTGAACTGACATGAAAATGATTTCCACAATAGTTCCCGTTCACTGAACTGCAATAATGTTTTAGAAAAGGGTACCTCCTACCGTCTTCCTTATTACCATAATGTTATGTACCAGACATGTTGCACAGCAATAAAAGATAATGTCATGACATGTCTACATTGTACGCCAAAGTCGACGTCATTTTGTGAGCTACATGATTGGTTGGACGTTTTACGTCATTACACTCAAATGTAAATGCGTAATATTTCCTTCAAGTATTCAATGCAAAGACATTTATCACCAAAGAGTGATATAATGAAATAACGTCATCAACTTGTGTCCACTTCTATTCAGAATATAAATATGGCATTACTACAGAAGTTTATCGGTATAAGATTAAATCATCACAACTTCAACGTACACTTACTAAATTTAGATGTAAGGCTCACAACGTCAAAGTCCAAGCGGCACGATTTGCCAAAATTCTAAATGTAATAGATATCCAATGTCCATTTTGTAATCTATCTCAAGAAGATGAGTACCATGTATGCCCAAAATATTTAGAAATAAGGGAAAAATATGTATGCGATATATTACATACGTTAATCTTTACAAATGCTACCGTTAGGAGAGAAATATCTAAGTACAATTCAAAATCTAGTACATATGTCGGCTGAGATCCATTTCCTAAGTGTGACAACTGGTAGTTTAGATAACTTCTTTGTGTACCCTTCTGACAAATGTTAATTGGCACAGCTCCAAAGCCGAAAGGAATGGACACGCAATGCCTTTTTAGTAGGAGATCAAATGGACATGTGACATGACCAGCCCGACACGCGGTCAAGACAAATGCTGCATGATAAATAGAAAAGACAATTTGACTCCAAATATATAGATATACTTCTGACAAAGAGGGAATAAATAAATTGCAGGTAAGGTTGAGGTATGCACTTGCAGGAGCATGGCGTTGCATCTGAACGCAACATGTGATCAGAGTGGCCTTTCACACCAAGCATAAACAAGACGTGATGTATTTACACACAGAAGTCAAGACATGGTTCCATTTGTTAAAATTATTGGCAAAACGTTGAACAGCCAAGGCAGATAGTCGCTGAATATCTCTTGCCGTATCATCACATGTGACTTTCATAAGATTTTCTCTTCCTTAGTGTATGCTCACTCACTCACTCACTCACTCACACTCACTCACTCAACACAGTCACTCACTCAACCAACACACCCACCTACTCACTCACTCACTCGCTCTTCACTCCAGAGCCAGGTTACAGATAAAAGAAATGTCCGCGTAGAAATGAATAAATCATGCCGAAGATACATGAAAACAGTGAATATATGGACGACCTTCGCCAATGCAACTGTATTGTAAGACTATTTTCAGTGTTATCTTTGTATTCTTAAAGTTTTTCATCAAAACCACTGTTTGAACAGCCACATAAAAGTGTTTTCAATGTTAACTTTGTATTACGTCTGTTATTTTTCACAATAAGATGATTTGCATTACGATACAACAGATAAGTTTACAGTATGGATTTTTGTCACGGCATACAATTGTCAATTGGGAGCCACGAACACCATCTGGTCCTTATGCCAGATGTGAAATATAAATACAAATATTGATCAGCCTTAGCATACAATTACTGTATCGACTTACTGTCTGTTATGCATTATGCGGCAACGATATGATGTCTTGGACCTAAACAAATGCCAACAATACAATCACATCGCCTGTAACGATATTTTCTTTTAACATCATGATCAGTACGTTCGTTTTGCATTTACTTTCTAGAGATGTCTTGTTGACTGTCATCTATATGTGTTTACTCGGAAATAAGTTTTTCTTGCTTGACGCTCAAGTGAAATTAATTTGTTGCCTGAAAGCATGTGTCAGCAGAGGAACTCGCACACGAATCTTATACTATGCGGATGACACCATTGTGTCGAATGTCAGGGATCCACATGAGTGAGTTTAGTTTTACTCCGCACTCAACTATATGGCGGCGGTCTGTAAATAATCGAGTCTGGACCATATAATCCAGTGATCAACAGCATGAGCATCGATCTACGAAATTGAGATACGATGACATGCGTCAATCAAGTCAGCGAGCCTGACCATCCGATCCCCCTAGTCACCTCTTACGACAGGCATGGGTTACTGAAGATCAGTTCTACCCCGGATCTTCACGGGTATATCCACATAAGTACTTCGAGCTATCCCAGGTTCGACATGAACACGAAGTGGTGACTGAAATGATGCAAGATTTCACTTCGACAAGCATAATTTCGACACAAAGGTGTTTGATTGTATAAGATTTGTATATGCAACATTCATCAGATGTTCTATTGTCTTACCTTCCCCGGCCGCGTCATACTAAAAGACGTTAAAATATGGTACTTGTAACATTATGTTCCCTGCCTGGCGCTCGGCATTAATGGGTACAGCAAGGACTGGTCGGGTCGGATGTGTCTGAGTGGGGTATTCATGCGTAACTGCGGCAAGTCTGGGCTAGTACAAGCAGCCACACATACGCACGCATGCACGTCGCCATGTGAGCGAAATATTCTCAAGTACGACGTTAAACCCCAGTTCACCTCACCCCTATTGTCTTACCTGTAATGTGAGAATGATATCCGTCAACTTCACGCAGGTGTATGCTACTTGAGGCTTGTTTGAAATGGTGAAGGTACTTGTCAAACGTTTTCCTCGTAGGAACGAAATTATTTTTCATCCATATACCTGTAAATGACGTACAAATAAATCTGTTATTTTAATCCCAAAATTCGTTGCCATCATGATGAAAACAGGGCTCTGGAAGCGTTACGTACACAGTGCACAGTTTATTGACGAATTCTGAACACATCGTATCATTTGATAACTGGGATCTTTTATGCAAACGATCACAATTTTTGTGTATAGAACAATGAACTTCATATCGTTAACAACTGTATCACATCCCAAAAGATCGCAATTAAAGATGAAGTGAAGTAACAATCACTATCGAATGACATCACTCTATGTTACTGAAATCGGTAAGCAGTGCCCTTTACACTGAAGATGCTTCTTATAGATTATTAATACACATTTAAGTTTATACACAGACATGTCGGAATAGAAATGTGTCTTTTGATGTTAAATGAATCTAATAAAAGTCATAAACGTCTTGTGCATTTTGCAGGATAATCTATAATCTGATATAGCTCTCAAATGAAGCAGGGGTGAGTTTCTCTATTACTCAGTTGCATAATTATAACTATAAAACAATCTTTTATAACACTGCCGCTGTGACTATAAACTTTAACTCACTCACTCACTCTTTTATAACACACATATAAAATAATAAATTATTTGAGTTAAATAATAATTTTTTTAAACATGTAAAGTAGATCAACACATTGATAAATTCATAAAATGTCTCGACCATCCCATATTTGTACGACCACTGATCATATTCGATACAAAAGATCATCTTCACATCGTGAAAGATAGCGAAATACATTCTTGATTTAAACTATTTTTGTAAGCTTAAATGTATACCCCGAATTCACATTATCACAAGGGAAATAATATAGATATCATCATGTACCAAAACACTATATGTTACCTTCCCAACACAGTAATTGTATCCGTGTGGCAAGTGCCGCTCTGTGGATGTTCTTCTGAATGGACATTTATGTACAAGATCAGGCGAGAGATTTAAATGGAACTTTCCTTGCTTTTTGAACACATGTATTCACCGTTCTCACAAGTAATCCCGAGCTTACCATATCTCGTCCAACACCAGTAGTAACATTCCTTAAATAATCCACATCCAGCCGGTTCCATTTCTGGATGTTGCAAGATCCTGTCAAAAAGATCCGTGGAGCCACATTTATCAGCTCCTAAAAGATGAAAATACGGCATACATGTGACAATCTCTTGGCCTTCTTTGGTGACATCCTTCCAGCATGGATTCTTGTAGCCTGGCAGAAACTTGGGTCTTTTCTGTAACAAAAACATAAGGCTTGCAAATAATATGAATAAGTCATTTTGTTGCGCCATGACTTGTAGCATTGCTAGTCAGGAAATAGGGCTGTTATATTAACAACTGAAATTACCAACATCAACAGGTCAGATCGTTTCCTTGGGTTCATCATTTAAACCCTTGAAAATTCCACCTCAAAGTAATTTTGATAAACAGTACACAACATTCAAAATACACAGACATCATTGTGTTCATCCGTTATGGTGGTTCTGTTGAAAGTATATCGTAGTCAGGATTAAACAAATATGGACATGATAAAAATGGCAGTTTACCTTGCAAAATAGATCTTCTGACATGATAGGGTCGGACGTTCCGTTGCATAACGACGACGTATATTCATATGTCCATTTCGATTCATATACGTATCCCTCTTTCGGAGTAGGCTTAGTCCAGGTAATGACACTTGGAGATATGTTTTGTGAAACTTGTGCAAAGATCCTATGCGATACGTATTTCATCTGGCTTTGATTTGATATCATCAGAAACACAACCATTGCCACCAAGCTTAGAACAGCTAGAAGTAATGCCTTCTTCTTCAGTCTCATCCCTGTAAGGACTGAGATCGTTGATTCTACAAAAGAAATAATACAATTACTTAATATGCATATTTTGAATGAATGGCTTAGATTTGATGTCCCTTCACAGTATTTCAATTCTGTCAAGAGGGGAAAGGCGAATCCAACACATTCACATGTTCCTCTTTGGTAAAATCCACGATTACGAATCAAATATCATAATTAAGTTGAATCTATGAACTGAAACAGCTATCAAAGGATTCTGGCACACTTGAAGGGCGCATGTGTTCTAAATTCAGTCCATTTAGTGACTAGAATCAACGTACTAGCATATATTTGAAGACTGTCATGTTCAAACGTGGATGTTCCAGACGAATGACAGAGACAACTTAATAAAAAACGTTGGTGTCCCAGAAGAACTAAAATATATTTTTTCTGATAGATGCCATAATCTAGATATGAGAATGTCAACATGAATTAACTAACCTGCCATGGCTGTATGGTGTTACTGCTGATGACTGTAGGTGTATTAGGTTTACAGAACTTCACCTAGTGAGTTTACTAAGAAATGACTATGCAGAAACCACATCTGCGTTCAACGCTGCATTGAATTCACATTAAATGAACTTGATTGGAGAAGACAAATGCAAGGATCAATATGTAATGGGCAGCGTGTTGACTTTGGTTCGACAGCAAGATGTAATAAATACTTGAATGTAGGAGTGTATAAAAGCGTTGCAGGTTCAGATAATAAATCAATTCGAGAGATTTAAGGGGTTGTGACGTTGAAAATCTATACACTATGTTATCTCCGCATATGCTGGTTAGTGAGAGGAATATACTCTTTTCAGATCCAAGATAACAAACCGGTGTAATCTCCAGGGTGTTGATATCACACATTTGTTCATGTTTGATCCTGACGCATGAGCTATACTTATCATATTTCGTGACCATAGAGCATGACCGAGTGAATGAGAGGGAAATATCCTTTTTAACCATGCCTCAAAAATCACATGCGAGTTTTCATCTGTGTACTGCTAAAAAGGTGGTATTTGTGACGAAACTGTTTTCCACGCAGAGACTGGCTATGCCCAGAACACTTCTGGAGACAGTTTAGAAAAGAAGTTCTTCCTTAATTTTTTAAATACGATTAAAAAGACATTTATTGAAAAAAACACACTTTCTTTTAAACATACCAGACACTTTGCTAAACGTCCAACAGGTTAGAGTTGTCTGATGAAATGGCTGATTCTGTATCATTTTGGACTTACTGACTGGTAAATCCTTTGTTTGGCAGTTGACAAAAGGAGTTGTTCATTGACATCGACAAACTTACCTACCCACCAGCCCAACATACCCACATACCTACCTACCTACATGCACGCACGCACGCACGCACGCACCCATATACAAATACATACATTGAGTGATGGAATGGTATGATAAGAAAGAGGTAGGATTAGCTGTTGCACAACTTTGAACTTTCCAATAGCGTTGGCGCTATATTGTTAGCGTGTAAGCAACCAAGAAGGACGATATGGATCTTGCACCGCCTGGCCAAGTTCGGCTAATGTACATGGAGGATGACCTTTGACGTTGATGTATGTGTCTCCCGACCTTGCCCTAGATGTGGTCAATTGCCTTACCTTTCACGGGGAAAGGTCAGGACATTGCATCCTTAATGTAGTCAGATACGTTATGTGCAAGGCCAATGCGGGAGAAAAAAATATCGTATTGAAAGAGAAAACGTGGAACAGCATGACACTCATAGGGCACAACAATTGGCGCCAGGGTCCTACTATGGACTGTATGTTGTGATCCTCTCACACCTCTCACCTCTCTACTAGGTACCGTTGTACAAAGCGATCGTAGAGCTGGACTTACATGTAAGAACTCCCATACTTTAACATATACTTACTACAGTGGTAGCGCTGAGGTTGTTTCGTACAACGACACCCTGCACCATACCATTTCAGACCAACCCCTGTCATGGTGTCGACGTTGAGGTAATCAAAAATGACCCTATACCCCTCATTACCTGGTCGGATGGTGCCACGTTTCATGTGTGTTGGAGGTTAGATTTCGGTTCATAAAGCGTTATAACTTTTTTTATCACAGCATCTATATTTCATAATATCCTACCTTTTGGAGATTATATATACATGTATAAATGTCATATAAAATAAAACAAAATAATTAAATAGTTGTAATTTGGCACCTCTGTTCTTCTTCTACTATCACCATTATATTCGGGATGACGACGTTTTGCTTTGAGCATTTCAGCGTATCGACTAATGCAGTAGCCTTAACGTTTGTTTTACTTGATTTGTCACACGTCTATGTACAATGTAAGACATACACCTCTTTTGTGTGACTCATTGCACGGAATAGCATAATTCATTCTAAGGGCGTCATTTGAACCATAAGTTGGTATCACCCGTGAAGGTTCGGGTTAGAATGTACCTTCAGCAACCCATGCTTGTCGTAAGAGGCGACTAACGGGATCGGCTGGTCAGGCTCGCTGGCTTGGTTGACACATGTCATCGGTTCCCAATTGCGCAGATCGATGCTCATGCTGTTGATCACTGGATTGTCTGGTCCAGACTCGATTATTTACAGACCGCCGCAATATAGCTGGCATATTGCTGAGTGCGGCGTAAAACTAAACTCACTCACTCATAAGTTGGTATCAGTGAAAAGGTCGAAATATATGGAACGTTCATATCAACAGGTGGTATCGCGGACAATGGCATCCCCCTTTGAACTGATAACAATTTTCTGTTGGTTTATTTCCCATTTAAGCATCACATGGTACATAACCTCATACCGCTAAAGTTAATTCCAAATTTCCCCATCTTGAAACTATATATGAAATGTACCCCATGAGTCAAAACTGATATTGGAGATGAAACCCTCTACTTGTTTCATTGTAAGTATTTCAACGATCAGAGAAAGAAACTACTTCCAACACTGTACATCAAGAAACCAGCGGTATTTAATATGATAACTAAAGTTTATTTCAAAGTAAAAACGTCTCGGATTTGATTAAATTGTCAACCTTTTGTCTCCCTATATTATGCAATTTTAAATAGACTCTTATGTCGCCATTACTTCCTTTATGTATTTACCTGTGTTAATCCTCATCATGCTATGTATGTAGCCTTGAGAGAAATAAAGTTCAGTTCAGTTAACAACCTGTACAAATTTGGTTAGTGTGTTTAAGAAGGCCCATTTACATTGATCTACCATACAATACTGTATACGAACCTACCTGCCATGTTGGTTATTGCTAAATCCGCGTGAATGTAGAGCACCTTCTGATCACGACAAAGGATACCCCGACGATCGAGTGTTATTTTGATGGAACGTATATACTCACAGTATACGTTGTTGTATGCGTTTGCTTGTACAGGATGGGCTACTACACGCACAGGTGAAAGAAGAGGACAGTGATACCCCACCAAACGCTTTGATAAGAAGTATTCTGATTTTATATATGGCGCGCGCGCACGCACGCACGCTCACACACACACACACACACACACTTTATCCAACACACCCAATTTCCTATCGTATATATACCCGGTTTTAAGTTATAGGAACTCACTAAACGAGTGGCATGTTACCATTTTGTAGAGTGTTTGTGAGTTCCTATAACTTAAAGCCGGGTATATATACGATAGGAAATTGGGTGTGTTGGGTGAAGTGTGTGTGTCTGTGTGTATATAAATATTGCACATACTAAACGAGTGGCATGTTACCATTTTGTAGAGTGTTTGTAAGTGCAATATTAAATTAATATTATTGTAAAGAATGTGTCCTATTAGGTGTGTAGTAAGTTGTTACGTGTCAAGTAATGGAATTTATGGTTTAAAACTTTTCATGCTGTCGCTAGCTCATGTCTTTGCGTGAACGGTTATCGTTTACACTGATAGTCATCGCCAGTGTCTACTGGTTATCTGATGTACCATAGACTCAGGGACAGGTGTGCGTTACAAGAGACGCTGAAATAGCCTCAAAAGAACTTAAATACTTTATTGAATCTTGTGGCCCCCAGTTCAGTTACGTGACGGGAAGACAATTTCATTGAGGTTTAATCTAACGAGGTATAAATTACTGAGTTACATGACGGTTGGACATAAATGACAGTATACTGTAGAGTGGCTTTGTGCAAGGCAAACCTTTGAGCAAGGCAAATCTACTTCCACAAAATGCCTTGTTTTGCCTTTAGGTATCATTATGCACAGGGTACACACACATGTCATTATTAATAATAATAAGGGCATTTACACTACTGCCTAAAAGTTCATCCCCTTTGAACGCGATCAGAACGCGTGTAACATGCATGTCACACGGGTGTGCAATCCGTTTGAGTATAATGCGCTGAACTCCATTCGTTAGGTAAATGTTCATAGCGCTAACATACGGTGCTCAACGGCTCTGATTATCATTACCCCGGACAACCCAAGCTGTGCTAGAAGGTTAAAAGTCACATGACTTATCCCACCGGGTACCCATTTACTGCTGGGTGAACAGAGGCAATTTTGAACAAACTCATTCGCCTAGGTGAGACCACGTGTATCACATGTGCTTCGTTGTGGGGCAAGGACTGAAGTCAAGTCAAGCTGCCAAATACTGTCACCCATCCAAGACTCTCCCCGCCCAATGTTGCTTAACTTCAACTGATTTGTGACCTGAGCTCTATGCACAGGAACACACACCCCACATTATGCACAGGATACAACACATACGCATGTCATTATGCACAGGATACAACATATACGCATGCCATTATGCACAGGATACAACATATACGCATGTCATTATGCACAGGGCACATAATGTACGCATGTCATTATGCATGTAGGGCAAGTATGTATATCGTATATCGTTCTGTTAAAGACAAATATGTACATACGTTATTATGCCATATATGTGAGAACATCAAACTGTACAAGGCAGGGTAGTTACAGTTTCATAGTTCTGGGCCGCTACGCAAACTGACATACTCTGACATAGGACCGCCTCCGTGGTGTAGTGGGTAGAGCGTCCGCCCGGAGAGCGGAAGGCCGCGGGTTCGATCCCCGGCCGCGTCATACCAAAAGACGTTAAAATGTGGTACTTGTTGATCCCTGCCTGGCGCTCGGCATTAATGGGTACAACAAGGACTGGTCGGCTCGGAGTATACTGTGTCTGAGTGGGGTATTCATGCTTCACTGCGGCATGGTATCTCAGTGGGCTAGCACTATAAAACCAGCTTCAGTCTGGGCTTGTACGCTAGCCGCACATACACATACACACGCATGCACGTCGTCATATTAGCCAAATATTCTCAAGTACGACGTTAAACCCCAGTTCACCTCACCTCACATAGCCATTCATGCTGTCGCTAGCCCATGCCTTGGCGTGAAAGGGTATCGTTCAAACTGATAGTCATCGCCAGTGTTATCTGACACGTGACACACTTCAAAATTATTGATGGCAACAGGGTTTTAGAGGAAAAATTATAAGACTGTGGTTTTTTGATAATCCAACCAAGTAGTCAAGTGCCCTTTTTCTACGAAGTTACTAAAAGATGAAAGTAGAACCAAAAACAAAAGCTCAAAAACATGCTAGGATCTTATCAATTTTCCATGTGTAAATTTTTTGTACAGAGAATATTGGTATGTGGAACGACATGTAAAGTTACCAGGCCGTACATGTGGACAATCAAACATGAACATTTGAAATAGTAATGAAGGGGACTGATGTGAGCCCTGGGAATCGTGTGTGGTAAATATATCCATCTACAACAAACATAACAGAAGACATTGGTGAGGGTGGTGATTTGAGCCCAGGGAACCATTTGGGATAAATGTATCCAAATATAACAAACATACCAGATCATACATGTAGACAATCAAACATGAACATTTGAAATGGTCAGGGCAGTGATTTGAGCCCTGTGTTATATTTGAGATAAATGTATTCATATAGAACAAACATACCAAACCATACATGTAGACAATCAAACATGCACATTTGAAATGGTCAGGTCAGTGATTTGAACCCTGTGTTCTATTTGAGATAAATATATTCATATAACACAAACATACCAGACCATACATGTAGACAATCAAACATGAACATTTATAATAGTCAGGGCAGTGATTTGAGCCAAGTGTTCTATTTGAGATATAATGTATTAATATAGAACAAACATACCAAACCATACATGCAGACAATCAGACATGAATATTTGAAATGGTCAGGGCAGTGATTTGAGCCAAGTGTTCTATTTGAGATAAATGTATCCATAAAGAACAAACATACCAAACCATACATGCAGACAATCAGACATGAATATTTATAATAGTCAGGGCAGTGATTTGATCCCAGTGTTCTATTTGAGATAAATGTATCCATAAAGAACAAACATACCAAACCATACATGCAGACAATCAGACATGAATATTTATAATAGTCAGGGCAGTGATTTGAGCCAAGTGTTCTATTTGAGATAAATGTATCCATAAAGAACAAACATACCAAACCATACATGCAGACAATCAAACATGAACATTTATAAAAGTCAGGGCAGTGATTTGATCCCAGTGTTCTATTTGAGATAAATGTATCCATAAAGAACAAACATACCAAACCATACATGCAGACAATCAGACATGAACATTTATAAAAGTCAGGGCAGTGATTTGATCCCAGTGTTCTATTTGAGATAAATGTATCCATAAAGAACAAACATACCAAACCATACATGCAGACAATCAGACATGAACATTTATAAAAGTCAGGGCAGTGATTTGATCCCAGTGTTCTATTTGAGATAAATGTATCCATAAAGAACAAACATACCAAACCATACATGCAGACAATCAGACATGAAACTTTACAATAGTCTAGCGAAATCTATTGATAAAATACTAATGATCTGAAAATTGAACGGGTAATTGGTGAATTTGATGTACTAGGTATTAAATTTACACCAGATCTTGAAGACTTATGGGTAATCAACACCAGAAAGAGACAGAAGGAAATTAACAGACTCTTAGCATCTTGGAGAAAAAGAAATTTAACACTTATTGGTAAAATAACAGTAATACAAACTCTAGTAATCTCCAAACTGGTTCATATTTTCAATTCCTTGCCCAACCCACCAGCAGAATTTATCACTTCTCTTGAAAAAATGTTTTAAAATTATTTGGAATGACAAGAATGATAAAATAAAAAGGAATATAATTAAAAACAACTGTGAAGAAGGAGATTTGAGAATGATTGACACAAAAACATTTATAGACGCTTTGAAATTATCTACTTTAAGTCGGTATTTAAAAAGATGTGATAAGGATAATCCATGCAATATACCTTTCAAAGACATATTCAATTTTGGAGCAAATTCTGAAACTTATATTCAGATTGAAAATCTTTTTTGGCATAATGTGCTAAAAGCATGGCACCTATTTTACAAAAACATTATATTGACCCAAATAACATCAATGAAATTCTATTCAGACCATTATGGTTTAATCACAATTTTAAAAATGCCTTAAACTTCATAAAGAGTGAGTGACTGTAGGTTTACGCCACACTCAGCAATATTCCAGCTATATTGCGGCGGTCTGTAAATAATCGAGTCTGGACCAGACAATCCAGTGATCAACAGCATGAGCATCGATCTGCGCAACTGGGAACCGATGACATGTGTCAACCAAGTCAGCGAGCCTGACCAGCCGATCCCGTTAGTCGCCTCTTACGACAAGCATGGGTTACTGAAGATCAATATTCTAACCCGGACCTTCACGGGTAACTTCATAAAGAACTGGGCAGATAAGGGGATTATAAATATTAGGGATATTTGTGATGAAACTGGATTATTGTCAAGAGAATCTTTAAAAGAAATATATGGTATCAAAGGTACTCTTTTAGATGGCAGATATTTACTACATATATTACCTTGGAAAAATATTAATTTAATAACAGTCAAGGATTTAAATATTAACCAATACCAGATATATCTAGTAAAACATCGAAAGGCTGCAGGATTTTTTATGATAAACTTATTTCCAATGATAAAGACCCAAATATTGGTAATAAATGGCAGCTGTTATTTCCCGAAACAGACTTTGATTGCAAAAATATGTTTACAGTATACAGAAAAGGATTGCAAGACACAAAACTTATAGATTTTCAATATAGATTTCTACAAGCTGTTATTTACACAAAAAGGGAATTGCTTAAAATGAAAAAAAGGTTGATAGCAGTCTACGTTGTTTCTGCAATGATCTAAATGAGAGTGTTTGTCACGTGTACTGGGAAAATCAGGTGACACCAAATTTTTGGAAAAACCTACAAATATGGCTTAACAATTTATACCCTCGTCCATTGCTATTATCAAAACATATGGTTTGGTTTGGTACTCTATATCAAAATATATTACTACATCACATCATCATTGCAGCAAAAAGATACATTTACATATGCAGTATTAGGAATACTCAACCCAACATAACTCTATTTATAAAAACTCTGAAAGATATACTCTTTGTGGAAAACCATATATGCAAAAAAATGAATATAATAGAACATTTCAATCATAAATGGGGCCGTCTCTACTCAGTACTTTGATGAATCTAAAATGTAGCCATATTTACCTAATATCATATTTCTCTTTTATTGACTTACATATGTGTATTAACATGATATTGACATAATGCCCGTACATCATCTATCTGTATGTACCTCACTTCTGTACATATGACATTGTAATCTTGGGACCCAATAATAAAAAATAATAAAAAAATAAATAGTCTGGGCAGTGATTTGAGCCCAGTGTTCTATTTGAGATAAATATATTCATATCGAACAAACATACAAAACTTGGCCATTTGAAATAGCCTTCTGCTATCATTTGAATACGGGGATGGAGTGTTTCAAACCCTGGGCAGTAACCTCAATTGTGGCTCAATCGTAAAACTCCTAATTAGTTTCACCAAAATACCCTCGGAATATCTGCAGATCATTTGCACATTTTGCAGCAGAAGACAACAAACGTTTCCTTTGCACTGGACGTGCACCATTGTGCACAGAACACAGCGTCATTGTGGCAATACGTTTCAGGAACAACAAAGATCTGCAAGTTAGCGTTCTCCATTTTCGCCCCTCTGCGTCACTTTGTTGTGTGACGTCATATCGGACTAAATGTTGCATGGCTTGCTGGACTTGCTGGTTTCGAAATGTGGTTCAATTTACAATTGTCTACAGTCTTAATGATCCCGTAACATCTCGGACACGCACACAAAGTATAAATTCCAGCAACATTTGAATCAACACCTCTTTGGCCTGACGACGTTAGCCTTGTCAGTAATACTTTGACTGATCGAGATAGGGACGTGGGATACTGCAGAACGGGAAGTGTGGCGTTTCAGAGAGCTCAGTCATGCTCGATTGCAATCACTCAACTGTTTTTCGCCGCCTGTCATCCATTTAGTCCCGAGAAAAATGGTTTTAGTTCAGGCAAATCATAGAATACCATTATGTCCTAACTGGTTCAACTTTTGGCATGCCAAAGTCCTCCGTTTGATATTGTATGTATAGAAAACAAACCTGAAAATGCTGAAAACAAAAGTACCTGCCACAAAGACATTATTGCAAAACATTTATTTTGTGTAAGTTCATGAGAGAGTGGTACTTCGTATATTGTTCTTTTATAATTTAATAATCGAATCAGTGAGTGAGTATGGTTTTACGCCGCTTTTAGCAATATTCCAGCAACGGGGGACACCAGAAATGGTCTTCATAAATTGTACCCATTTAGGGAATCGAACCCGGGTCTTCGATGTGACGAGCGAGTATAAGCGTATGTAACATGTTGCACGTTTGGGATTCACTTTTTAAGTAGAGGGTATGGTACTTGTTGACTCTGAGTGAGTGAGTGAGTGAATGTGGTTTTACGCCGCTTTTAACAATATTCCAGCAATATCAACACCAGCATGAACTTCACACATTGTACTCATGTTGGGAATCGAACCCGGGCCTTTGGCGTGACTAGCCAACGCTTTAACCACTAAGCTACCCCACCGTTCCCGCTGACCCTGAGAGATGTAGAATTCCGGATGAGACATAACCCACAAACGTACCAGATTCAGTACTTTACTAAGAAAGTGTAATCCCAAGTATGAGATATATATAACATTTTACCACTTTCTAAAAAGCAGTGTATGTTTATAAGCTCATTGATTAATAAATATATATTTTTTTGTGTAAATTCAGCAAAATATACTACACACGTCTACACAAATGCCAAGTCAACCTTTTCCATATGTCACGCTGTACATTCTGAAACAACCTTACGTACAGCAACACATTTAGTGTGGTGCAATAGATATGGACCCAATTGGACTTTTGATATCTTACGTTGGTTGAATCTATATTACATTGCTGGGCCTACGACGAGATGTCGTTCACGCAGTCACCCATTATTACAAATATCAATTAAACGCTGGGACATGCTGCTGAGGATAATGATTCATAATTAATCAGAACAACGTACTGAATATGTTTGCCAATAATCGTACGTAACAGCTGATTACAGTCAGAGGACGCGTCAGCTGGCATAACTAGTCTTCATCCAAACAATGGTCAGCCTATTATGTTTGGAAGATCGAAATAATCTTTACTACCTTGTAAAACCCAGGGTGCCGTTGTACAAAGCGATCTTAGCGCTAAGGTTACCGTAACTCCCATTCATTAACGTAGGGACCCGTGAAGATCCGGGGTAGAATAGGTCTTCAGCAACCCATGTGCTTGCCATAAAAGGCGACTATGCTTGTCGTAAGAGGCGACTAACGGGATCGGGTGGTCAGTTTCGCTGACTTGGTTGACACATGTCATCGGTTCCGAATTGCGCAGATCGATGCTCATGCTGATGATCACTGGATTGTCTGGTCCAGACTCGATTATTTACAGACCGCCGCCATATAGCTGGAATATTGCTGAGTGCGGCGTAAAACTAAACTCGCTCACTCACTCATTAACGTAGGCTTAAGGTAGCCTTAGCGCTAATTATAAGGTTGTTTTGTACAACTGCACCCAGGACCGCGAGTATGGTGCTGACAAACCTAGAACTATCGCCCGCGAACTGGGTCTCGACCCAGGTTCCTTGCTCTCCTAAGGGGCATAACTCTGCACAACGAATGCTGCGCCAGCTGCTGAATGAATGAGATGAATATGTCTTACCATATAGTTTATACTAGATGTACACGACAGCCAACATCACTGATGAATATAGAAACATGAGGCGGGTGAGACAGACATCTGAGTTGTGACCCGTACTCAACAACACTGAGTGAGTGAGTTTGGTTTTACGCCGCACTCAGCAATATTCCAGCTATATGGCGGTCTGGAAATAATCGGATCTTGACCAGATAATCCGGTGATCAACAGCATGAGCATTGATCTTGAACAACACTGAAGGCATGTTAGCTTGGAGTGGGCACGGACGTATACATCTAGTTCCATGTTATGGATGATAAGCCCGATGTGATGAAGGAAGGAAGATGTTAACATATCAGAGGCTGTCGTGACGTAACGAGACTAAAGAGCCAGTTTAAACGAAAGTCAATAGACACGCTGTACTCAAGGACGTCCAATATAAGAAGGGGTTTAAAGCAATGGTCGTGGACGCGTTGACCTTGTTGACTGTGTGTCAAGGCAACTCAGCGGTAAACTCGTTCATTTTACGAAAAAACTTTCCTGGCCCAGGCTCAATTATCAGTGAGTTAGTGAGGGAGTTTGGTTCCATGCCGCTTGGAACACTATTTTAGTTCAATGACAGAATGATATCTTGATATAAGAAGTGATGACTGACTGGTTTTACGCCGCTTTTAGATATATTCCAGTAATATCACGGCGGGGGACTCCAGAAATGGGCTTCACACCCATGTGGTGAATAGAACCCGGGCGTGACGAGCGAACGCTTTAACTTCAACCCTACCACATTGCTCCTACAGGTGATGAGGTAATGGAGGGATAGAATATTTATTCCTTCAATGAAGCCATTAGGCACGCGTGAGGTGTTTAAAAACCTAGAAGCCGAACCCTTGAACTCTGATATATCCCCATGGATATAGGAAAATGATTTAAATATATACAAGCGGTGAACTACACTCACTCCCTTACCCAGGCCAGGGTGGGTGGGGGTTATCAGGGGTGAGGGAAGGGGTGCAACTGGTATTGCACCGGGTAGTCAGCATTATTCCAACTATAACACGCCATGTATATAATCAATTCTGGGTCAAACAGACGTTTGAGCAATTGCGTTTGCAACTAGCCAACTTGAAGTGGCCAAACGCCACACGATCTGATAGATTGATCAGTATGTTTGCCGACTTTTGCGACAGCAGGCTCAAATAGAGCCTTTGCTGATAGCAATTCGCTTTTAAAAATGTTAAAACGGAATTTAAAATTAATTTCATCAAGAAATCAACTGCAAAGATGTTCAAATCCCAGTAGAGTGAGTGAACGAGTGAATATGTTTTTACGCCGCTTTTAGCAATATTCCAGCGAAATCATGTCGGGGGACACCAGAAATGGGCGTCACACATTGTGTCCATGTGGGAATCGAAAACGGCGAACTTCGGCGTGACGAGCGAGCGATTTAACCACTAGGCTATCCCACCGCCCCAAGTCCCAGTAAAACATAACGATGGAAATTATTATGTTTCACCCAAAGTCATTACTCCCACGGGTTTGTGTTGGTGGCACGTATCTTACTATCACCAGCCCGTAACATACTGTTCGAATCCTAAAATCACCCAAATAACAACGTGTGACTGTCCTTACATTATACCTGACCTTTCGAACTGCGTTACTCGCGTTTCTTTCGAAATATGGCTTAAACAACGTTATACACTAGTGTGCGTAATGGACTGTTCCTATCGGAATTATAAAGAGAGCTGACACAGCGTAATTGAAATACCGTATAATGTGCCGATCAAATATACATTTATCTCATTCGAATATGTATCTGAAAAATGTGTGGCATAAAAAAAGCGAAAATAAAACCCCGATCGATTTGCTCCAGTACCGTGATGGATACGTTGACGTTCACCTGGTCGGAGTAGATGCAGGACAGCTGATGCGGCAGTAAGCAATAATCACTCACTCACAGACGTTGGCCAGAGAATTCAGAAAATAGATTTACTGTGAAAATGTTTCTGTAATCATTATGCTCAAAATAATTTGGTTGTTTGTTTGTTGTTTAACAATACCCCAGTTAAATGGCGGCAGTCAGGTCAGGACCAGACAATCAGGTGATCAATATTATGAGCATCGATCTACGCAATTGGGATACAATGACAGCGAGTCTGATCACCCGATCCCGTTAGTGACCTCTTATGACAAGTATGGGTTACTGAAGATCAATTCTAAGCCAGGTCTTCACGGGTCTCAAATGATAATTGTCAGTCACGTTCGGTGATTAAGTCCTTTAGTCAAATACAATCATGGTAGGAGTGAGATCAAGGTCGCCTCCCATAATTAACAAGACAACAGATGGTGCCGTGTCCCGTTACGTGAACGACCCTGCTCTGTTTTGCACTGGCAGCGGCCACATCACGCTGACAGTTTTCCCAACAGCACACGCATCACTGTGGCATGACCTATAATGGGTCTGCCGGGTCAGGTTCAATACTTTGAAAGTAACGTGCGCCACTGACTACGTCACTACCGACGTTTAATGACCTTCTCCGGGTCCAGTGCCCTTCAGATAACAATATTGACGTAGCACTAGTAAACAGCGGCTAGCCATCAGCAGGTATTGGATGCTCAAATCAATCCACGGATCAAATCATTTCAGAGTGTATGGAGCCCAGGCTTTGATTACTCCTCTTTGGTTCTGAGAATTTTAGAGTATGTATGTATGTATGTAGTATGTATGTATGTATGTATGTATGTATGTATGTATGTATGTATGTATGTATGTATGTATGTATGTATGTATGTATGTATGTATGTATGTATGTATGTATGTATGTATGGATGGATGGATGGATGGATGGATGGATGGATGGATGTATATTTATGTATGGATGGATGGATGGATGGATGTGTGTATGTGTGTATGCATGTGTGTATGTATGTATGTGTGTATTTGTGGTGTGTTTGAGTGCTTGTGTGTGTGTGTGTCCTTCCACTTAACACAACTTGTGTTTTGAAGAAATTACTGTAACATACACTATTCCTGAAGACCGATCATAAATACTCCTTGACCATTTATTCTAACAATATCAACCTACGCTCCATTACTGTCGCTTCAACTAATTCTAAAACCTTAACGTTGTATCTTGTCATGGAGGAATTCCAATGAAATCATAGGTTTCGAAATGACGTTGGGTGACAGACAGAATGTTGTAAGGAGAATCCTGGCGATATATGTATTTCTCCTAAAGCATGTTTGTATTGGACATCAAAGCAATGTCCTGCAAACAGATGCCCACAATCATCCACCACAAAATATCATAAGGGCATTCCCTTAGTGGCTAAGCTAGCAGAGAGGATGTAGGTAAGGTTTGACAAGCACGCTTTACAAGATGACATGTCCTTGTCCAGTCTAGTTGACAAGGAAATACAATGGGTCTTTTTATTATGTTGAAAACTAGGGCTGACACGCCCTCTGGTGGGATCGCACATACATTGAAATTCATTTAACAAATCAGAGTTTTCTAAAGCTCTTTGTTTGATTTTCTCTAAACAGAATAATTTAACTCAGTATTCTGATGAGATGGCCGGCTCGGAATTACGAGCATTAAACCTAACACTGATTTCATTTTGTCATGGTTATCGCTTGGTTCATTCTTGTTATTCCAGCTTTTGAATGTTGTTGCGAAGAGCAACGTGACGTCATAGGAATGCATTGTCGCAAATTGTTGTTAATGACCTCACACGCCATCAAATAGTACATCTTTCCAACAGAAGAATAACTGCGATGATCTCTCAATTTGAAATTGACATTTTGTACATTTCATACATGTAAGTGAGTGAGTGAGTTTAGTTTTAGCAATATTCCAGCAATATCACGTCTGGGGACAGCAGAAAAGGGCCCAACACATTGTACCCATGTGGGGAATCGAACCCGGGTCTTCGACGTGACGAGCAAACGGTTTAACCACTAGGCTACCCCACCGCCTTTTTAAAGATGACGATAATAAGTGTAACTGATCATCTGTCCCTCAATAGTTGCACAAACCTAAATGTACTCGGCAGAGATAACACTTCATTCCATACATGTGGCTCGTAGGTTTTTATCGACATATTTGTATTTTGACTGAATGCTGACAACCATCATTCTAATAAACTAAAAGTATACACTCATGTATGGTTGTGGCAAAACCTAAAGCAAACAAGAATATTCCAGCAATACCACGGCGGGGGAGACCAGAAATGGGTTTCACACATTTTGCCCATGTGGGGATTCGAACCCGGGTCGTCAGCGTGACGAGCTGACGTTTTAACCATTAGGCTACCCCACCGCCCCAAAACAAACAAGAATTGGTTATTCGTAGGTGATGTATTTCATCAGGGCTTCTTTGAGTCTTTTGATTGCTTAATAGCAGTTTTAAAATGTTTGGTCAAGTGTGTATTTTCTTTTGCCCGCCAGAACATCGTTATGTTGCAACACAGACAGCTACATTCCCAGTAATATGAAGACGTGTTTTAAACAACCAAGACTGGGTCAGACAAACCATTTCTTTAAACGCTGACATGTCTCTATGAAACAATCACTACAATTGCATTCCACTATGCAACCTGCCTATTAAACTATACTGAGTCAAAAAAGGAACTTCACATTCTTTCTTCAGGGCACTATAAAAGAACAAGAGATGGTAAGATGGTTAAATTGTTATTATTTCATTGCTGAGATTTGTGTGATGTACTCGATACACTGACAGTGCCATAATCAGTTCCATTAGGCTACATCGCCGTTCCAAAACATGGGTATACAGAATGTCAAGTCACAAGAATAAAAATGCGAAATTTCTCAGTTCAATATTGTGTATGGCCGCCCCGCGCATTCACCACTACCAAACACCGTCTCCTCATCGACTGCCTGATGCTTGTGAACACGTGGTTAGGGATTCTGCACCATTGCTCTTGCAAGGCAGCGCCATTTTCCTGCAAATTCTGATGTTGGTTCCTAAGACCACGAAGCCTTCTCCCAAGTGCAGCCCAAACGTGCTCTATTGGATTAAGGTCAGGGGACCTCGATGGCCAGTCCATGACGTTGATTCCAGCGTTTTGAAGGAAATTTCGTGTCAACATCGCGGTATGCGGCCGAGCATTATCATGCTGGAACTGTAGACCTGGGCCATGAGCCGCCATGAAAGGAACGAGTTCAGGAGTGAGCACCTGGTCGCGGTAAGCAGCGGCTGTGAGGTTTCCACGGATGACCAGAAGTCGGGAACGGTTGTTCCCACAGAAAGCACCCCACACCATGCAACTTCCGCCCCCGAATCTGTCGACTTCCTGTACACAACATTGGGCATACCGTTCACGACGTCGTCTTCAGACTCTATGCCTGCCGTCCGCGAATCTGAGGGTAAACCTGGATTCATCGCTAAAGACGACTCGATTCCAGTCTCTCTGGGTCCATCGGACCACAGCAGACGTAGACGTTGATGAAACGGCGTCGATATTGGCCCACGATATGGACGTCGAGAATGAAGATTGGCAGCCCGCAACCGATTTCGAGTGGTCTGTGAGGACAGTCGACTTCTAAACATCTCAGCCCTGGTTCGTGTAGCCGGCAGAAATCTGTCACGTAGGTGATGTAGGACGATTTGACGGTCTTCTGCTCGTGACGTCACACGTGGACGACCCGACCTTGGGCGATCAGAAGTGGTGCCAGTTTGTTGTAGACGACCTCGCAAGTCATACACAGTACGACGGCTGCATCCCATTGCTCTTGCGACGTCAATAACTGATCTTCCCGCTTGCAACATGCCAACGGCACGTTCACGTTGCACATTTGACAATCGTGGCATTTCAAGTACCGTTAGAACTGTGGTTTAAAAGTGTTTTTTTCAATTCTTGAGGCCAATGCAAACACGTGCATATGAAGAAAACTTCGATGCGAGAATCACGTGATCGACTGCACGTGCAAAACCTGATTTGGCACTAACGTCATTTGCACGACGAATGGATGGGTTTGAGTGGGTTTTTCTAGAGTCGAAAGATAGGGATCCCATTTCGGATACATAGATGTATCATCAGAGAAAAATTATTCATTATTTTTCAAATCACATTTTGTGAAGTTTCTTTTTTGACTCAGTATATTTTATACATTGCATCGTTTGCACACTCAACTTAAACATAATTACACCAGTTTTAGCAGTTTTAAGCTTGTCAGAATATGTTTCACCGATTATAAAAATCCAGTCGAGAGGCAGACGCCATTATGTTTACATGTCATATAGTCGGTTGCGAGCTTATCGATCTTCGAAATAAAATATAATGATAATTTGTACATTTAACATGGCGGTAAGATCAATATGAAAATTTCTCCCTCGGGTAAAACGGTTGATGTACGCATCTTTGTAACAGTGTTATCCCTCGCCTACAGACTCGGGTGACACTTGCTACAAAGATGCGTATATCAGACCGTGTTACCCTCGAGAGAAGCATACAACTTATAATATACCTAATATTTCTTATGAATGTTAATCCTGTCTTCTCACTAAGATGGGTTACGTAGACAGTACAAAATGCAGTTACTGTTCAAAAGAAATCTAGTAGGTCATACATATATTCTGGGAATGCAACAAAGTGTGCTCCATCTGGCGAGACCTGGAAAGTTGGATATCGTTCAAAATGCAAATCCCGGTAACAATATCAAAAGAAAATGTTGGTTATTTATCGAAGAGTAACAACCCTTTAAACCTTGACATTATCATGTCAAAACGAATAATTTTCAACATTAGAAATATTAACTACCCACCAACATTCCAGTTCATACAGAAGAATCTCATTGAATTTTATAAGTTAAAAAAGTATACCTATGTCATTAATTGTAATATAGACTACTTCATTAAGGCTTGGTCAAACTGCCCTGCTCTATTCGAGTGAATGTACTGTTATGCAAAACCGTGTAAATGCTTAATATAATAAACAAATTAACTATAAAAATGTTAATCCTATCCAAGACACCATCAATTAAATTAAAAGACAATGTCCACAAACTGTTCGTGTCATGTGAATAAAGGGATAAGAATCTGTATCAAAACCGCGCTCACTAAATAAAGACGTTCTTATCAATAAAGTGTGTCTATATTGTACCTCCTAACTTCTAAAATACCACTCAATAAACGTTACAGACAGTATTAAAGCATCTATATCATATCTGATCCTGTAAAAATGCTATACATATTTTGTTTAAGAAACATTCCTTAACATCTGTGGGGATTATATAAACCTTTCCTGAAGCCTCCACACAGTATTTATTCAGAACATCCAATGTATCCAGAGAGTTAACTATCACCTGAAGAATGGACAAAAAGAAGCAGCCTGCTCTAAAACGCGGTCAAGTAAAGAATAAAAGAAAATGACTTGAATATTGTTTTGTACATAATACATCACACTGATAAATGAAAACATGTCCGGATTAATTTAAACGCTCTTCAGGCATACACAGCACATATTATGAGTAAGTATAAAGTAATTAAATGATTTAATGTTTCCAGTTTAAAATATATCTGGCCATGTTTAAACTGTTATATACAACAATGAATTAAATATTCATCATAATAAGAGCACTTAAGAATAAATTTACAACAAATACCTTCACCTACCTCAACGGATGTTGTATGTGTCTGTTGCGGTTAGCAATGTCATAACAAGGACTTTAAGAGTGTCAATTGTTCAGTCAATTCATACGTGGTTTCACAGGTCATCGGCGCGCCATCTGGCTTCGGAAAAGTAGGCGCTAAAGAAAACACAACACAACACAACACAATAACAGTATCTGAAGAGGATTGTTGGGGAAGATAGAATATGAATAGTTAGACACGTACACGATCATCCATTGTTTTCTTTGCAGCATTTCATCACCTTGAAAGTTCTACCTGAAAGATTCAAGTGTATGAAGGATGTAGCATACAATTCATTACATACATACATACATACATACATACATACATACATACATACATACATACATACATACATACATACATACATACATACATACATACATACATACATACATACATACATACATACATACATACATACATACATACATACATACATACATACATACATACATACATACATATGCACGCACACACGCAGAGCAAAGTACGTACGTATTATCACCAGCAAAGCGACACTCACAAGTCTGCACGAGCGCATGCACGGACGGACGCACGCACACACACACACACACGCTTTGCCGAGTCATAACGTTTTGTATGTCTGACACATTGGACCTAAACGTATTAGTGTTTAAGTCGCTACAACCGCGTATGATGCGGCACTAGACAGTTATGTAGAATCGAGAACCAAACTATTCTGATTCTAGGTTATTTTCAGATTATATCAGAACGTTTAAGGATGTCAATTCTTTCAGTGAGAGAGTATTAGGTTCTTCGTCAGGTAGACTCTTCCGCAGGTTAATCGTATCCGGAAGAAATGATTTTCACTTCATTTGACCGTTTGTCTATTGGATCTATTTCTAATGTTATAATTGCTACTATCACAGACTTGACTTTGCATTGGATCGTTGAGAGAATCTCGTGATCTATATACACCCATGAGCATTAATTAAGCACCACCTTAATCCAAAGGGTAATTAATAATATTTTGGTCATGACAGGCGATCATATCCTAGCAAGCACGTAATTGCACATGTAAAGCTCGTACTTCGCACAGTATCTACAAAATATAGGTGGCATGTTCTCGTGCTGCAGTTCCACCAAACACATTGGGGTATATATTTCATTATTGAAGTATGTTTTTATACCTCATTTGAAAGACGACAATACCAAAAAATAACTTTTCTTGACTTGGCAAGAGGTAGAAATCACGATGACAAGCTATTGGCACGCATAACGCAGGAATGCCCTGTCGTAGCATCGGTGCTAACGTGAACATTAACCATCCGGTTCTACACGACTCGTGAAGAAACCCCATTTCTGGTGTCCCCCGCCGTGATGTTGCTGGAATATTGCTAAAAGTGGCGTAAAACCAAACTCAGTCAGTCAGTCAGTCGTGAAGAAACGGTGAAGTAAAGGATCCTCCACACCGGTGAAGTAAATGCTCCTCCAGGACCTGAAAGACCATTGACATTGATAACCAAGTTCTAATTAGTCTGGCAGGACGTAATCTCACGGAGTCCGAATCTCCACCAGTGCCAGGGTCAGACAGGAAGGTCTGGAGTGGTACAGGCTCCGAGAAATCCGCAACTTGAGGACATGGCAGAGGGTTCTTTATTCCGATAAATGTTACAATCGTCTATACGTAACCGACCGTCGTTGTCGTGTATGGAGACTCACCAGGAGATGAACCTTTTGGTGGTTGCTGACTGATGGTGTGGGCTTTCGAATGACTGCGACATGGATGTCATTGAAGTACCTGGGAAGCTATGTGGTCAACATTATCTTCAGTAAGTACTGGAAACAGCCATCGTGCCACATTTTAATAACCATCCCCTTGTCAGTCGTCCGATATTCATGGGTGAGAACGTTAGACCTCGCCGATCTCGAACCCTCATCGCCCATTTGCAGAACAAGGCCATTGAAAGGCACTCCAAGAAAGGAACTCCAATGTGAATCATATCGAACATCTTTGGGACTATCTTGGACGCCGAGCAAGGCATCACCCTGTTCAGAATCTCAAGGAATTGACAAAGACACACCATGAAGAATGGCAGATTATTCCGATCCTGAGAATTCGACACTTGATTGCCAATACGGAGAGGAGACAAGCAGATGTTATCCATGCGAGGGTGGCAACACTATGGACTGATGTCAATTACACGCTACCATTCAAGTAATCATGCATACGTTCCATCAGCAGTTGGGCTCAGGAAAGAGACAACTGACCTGTCCTATGTGAAATCAAAACAACAGGTATACTGTAAGCAATATAATACAATAAATACATAAATGCTCAATGTTCACAACATGCTACAAAAGTCTCTCTATGTCACAGTCATTAAGAGTGAGTGAGTGTGGGTTACACCACATGGCCAGAGGCTTTCACATTCTAAGACTCAGACCTGTTGACTATTATATACGCATAGAAGGTGAAACGTGAAAAACATATGGACATGGAACACTAATAATAGAGATGCGACTGTGTATAGATTATAGGAATTTCAACCATGGGATGAACGCCATCTGCGTTTAACAATGTCTACTTCACCATCCTTTTCATCTGATATTATGGATTTGGGGAACAGCTGTCGAAAATGAAAGTGTTAAAGTATCGATTAAACACGTTGAGACGTATGCAGCGTGGCAAACGACGATCACCGACACTTTGGAACATATTTTAAATATTGTCGCCTTACTGTCATACGTGTATAGGTATAATACATAGAATTACCAAATCCTCGCACTAACTTGCGACATTCTTTAGAAGGCCAATGGATCAGTGACTCCATGTACAGTGTTATCACCGCTGTAACGGGTCTTGACATGCGTGAAGTAGCGGAGATAGTATAGTTCTTTAATTAGCCTCTTAAATCTACTTGCTTTATTGGATTAGTTAAATTCACTAATATCTTAATAATAACCTTGTTTTATTCATCCTCTTCTCAAATATTCTTCGATTTCAGTGATAATACACATTGCCAGTACAAACTACACATCAACCTATATACCTGCTAGTATGTAGGCTGCTGTGTATGTTGTACTGTGTACACATGTTGGACTTATGTGGAAAAGAGTGCGTATGGTTTTACGCCGCTTTTAGCAATATTCCAGAAATATCACGACGTGGGACACCAGAAGTTTGTTTCACATACTGTACCCATATGGGGAATCGAACCAGGGTCTTTGGCATGACGAGCAAGCTCTGTAACCACTAGGCTACCCCATCGCCTAACACCGAATGGACGCGAAAAGGTTAACATCTCCTGTCAAATAGGTGGCACCTGACACTAAAACATGTACAGACACAATTGAACTGAATTTATGAGACTTTACATGCAAACTGCTTATTTAATGTTACATTAAGGAAGCGGTACATTGATATTCCAACTGGAACACTAACAGTTATTCCGGATAGGAATAGGTCCTCTGTTTGTATCAAGAGCCAACTTGTCTGCGGTTAAGGAATACATTTTTATGTTTTGAGGTTCATGTTGCCTACACTTTTCAGACAACAAACCCTCAAACAGTGGTACATTGGTATTAGTTGAGAACGTCTAGACACACACACACACACACACACACACACACACACACACACACTCGCACGCACGCACACACACACGCACGCACACACACACGTATGCGCGCGCACACACACGAGGTGTCATTTACGGATAATTTTATATTTTAATGTAATTATTAGGCAAACTTAGAGTTGATTTTGCTTTCCAGACTATTCAGATTGGGATGTTAAATATTTCTTTAATGCGGGTATGGTCAATCAGTGATGATAAGTCTTTGGTAAATTCAATAATTTTTGTCGGTATCTGAAGTCAAAACTGAACTGAACTCTAACAGATGAAGAGTTGTCTGACGTAAGGACTTTCCTGTACAGAATGTTTGCAGCCGGTTTGCGAGGGCCATCTCAGTCCTTTGCTCAATTCATCCTAAAATGACTTGGTTAGGCTGAGGATGAGTGCCAATTCAATCCCTTGCTCAGATCGTCCTAGAATGATTTGGGTAAGGGTGAGGGTGAGGGTCAATTGAATTCTTTGCTCAAATAATCCTAGAATAGGCTGAGGGCGAGGGCCATTCTACATTCACAACATATATCCCCATTATAGTCAAATTTATCTACCTCAACATCGTGTTACAATCAATATAAACTCCTCGCCCAACAGACATGAGAATGAGCAATTCCGCCTGCCCCCACAAATACACCGTGTTTCTTGTCCGACCCGCCTTGTTGTGGACAATCTTGTACTTCCGCGTTCCAAGCAACCTTTGTTTGCGACACGCACCGTCACTGAGTAACAAGCCGCCATTAAAGAGACTTGGTCACGGTTGCGTAGAACAAGCGTTTACGTTTGCTCTCCTATCTTGACTATGATGAAAAGCAGTCAGAGAATATATTTACTGACTGCTATGTTATGTAATCGTACAAACATAAAGCACGAACCTGAAAGTTTGTTGTGACCTTGAATAGCGTCTTGGGTCGTCACACAATTTTTGTTATTGTTAATTATAATTTTATCATTAAACAAATTAACACTACAAATACGAAAACATCGTTTTATGTGCATTAGACGAAACAACGGCGTTATCGGAATTTACTGCGAGAGAATGATGTTGTCACGCTTGTCTCTTTTCTTGATGAACACTGTCAGTCAAGCTACAAGCTACGTCGCCTACAGGAAATTTTGTTTCTCAGCTTTAAGTTGTTCCATACAACCTGCCGGTGATACTGTGTGCTTAGCTCTCTCTCCCTCTCTCCCTCCCTCTTTCTGTCTCTCCCTCCCTCTCTCTCTCTCCCTCCCTCTCTCTCCCTCCCTCCCTCTCTCTGTCTGTCTCTCTCTCCCTCCTCTCTCTCTCTCTCCCTCCCTCCCTCTCTCTCTCTGTCTCTCTCTCTCTCTCTCTCTCTCTCTGTCTCTCTCCCTCTCTCTCTCTCTCTCTCCCTCCCTCTCTCTCTCTCCTCTCTGTCCCTCCCTCTCTCTCTGTCTCTCTCTCTCTCTCCTCTCTCTCTCTCTCCCTCTCTCTCTCTGTCTCTCTCTCCCTCCCTCTGTCTCTCTCCCTCCCCCTCTCTCTCTCCCTCCCTCTCTCTCTCTTTCCCTCCCTCTCTCTCTCTCTCTGTCGCTGTCTCTCTCTGCGTGCGTGCGTGCGTGCGTGCGTGTGCGAGTGTGTGTGACCTCTTACGCTAACCCAGGGAATGAGCAATTCCGGGAATTGGGCACAACATAGACAAGAACACTAATACGTTTATAATATATATGACTGACTGACTGACTGACTGAGTTTGGTTTTACGCCGCTTTTAGCAATATTCCAGCAACATCACGGCGGGGGACACTAGAAATGGGCTTCACACATTTTACCCATGTGGGGATATAATATATATGAATGTTAATAATGAAGACAAGAATATATATTTAGATTCATTCACCTCAACGGAAAGGATATATATCTTCAGTATCACTCTTCAATTTTGCACATTGGTTTCACATGTGCATGTGCCATTTTTCGCATAAACATGAGCAATTTAGATGGAACAATGGCATACATTTAGACAGCAAGTTACAATATTATCCTCACTGTACTTTTGGCACAAGCATTTGTACGTGAAATAGTGACCTTATCCAATACCATCAAATGAATTTAGCTTTGTTGATAGGATAATTAGATTATAAAACCCACGAGGTACGAGTTGTTTACTCCCATAACGCAGACCTCCCAAAATGCAGATAAAAATAGCACACTAATTAAGTGGGCCATGCTGACCACCCCTAATTAATGCATGGCCTGGTCCACACTTTGATAAATATGGAGAACAACAAGGTACTAAGTGAACATCCTTGTATAACACCAGTGGAACACTCAAAACATTTTTCCATGGATACCATTTCTTAAAAGAAGATAAAGTAATTTATTTCGGTTAACCATATCGAATGCTTTCTTAAAATCCACAAAAGCGCAGTAGAATCTGCCTTTTCTTCGAGTTATATGCTTTTGAACAATAGATTGAAGAATAACTTACACAAAGTGTTCAATAACGATATGCCCCTATAGTTACTAGGTTCATTATTACTTTCCTGTATATATACAGATATTACAATAACAGTAGTCCATGCAGCTGGGAAATGACCTTAACATAATACTTGTGAAAACAATAAAGCAAGGTAGGGTGCAATCATGTCCTAATCTTCTTTAAAATTTATGTTGGAATACCTTCGTCTCCTGGGGATTTATTCAGTTTAGTGTCATCTATTGCAGATATAACATCTGCTATTATATCATAAGACAGTTTATCATTTACACAATCAGTATAATGTTCATAGCTATGTTCAGGAAAATAGTTTCCCCACATCCCACTCCTGGTCACAGTCATCACGAGATACAGGATTTAATAAATCTTTAAAATATGTTTGCCATTTTTCTGGTAAAATATTATTCTCATCAGATCGCCCAGATGAATATTTTTTTAATACCTTTACATATTATTCATTAAATAAATATTGACGAAATAAGGGAGCACTTGCTAGATTGTCAAAACTCGTTACGTGGGTGATACCATTTTTCTTAATCAAGGGTACAGCCTACTAATCACGGATAACAAGTGTTGGTTTAACGGGTCTGCGTTTTGGGAGGTCTGCGTTTTGGGAGGATACTGTACGAGTGATTACGGGAAATATGTCCCGAGTGAAATTAATTTCACGAGGGACATATTTCCCGTAATCATGAGGGACAGTGAACATTAATTACAATCGGGACATATTTCCCGAAATCACTCGTACCTCGTGGGTTATTCTATTTATTACCCAGTCTGTAATTAAACCGAGAAACCAGCATGTATGAAATCAAAGCCGCATCTTCTTATGTACGTGTTTACAACCGAATCAGCTGATCTGTATTAATGTGCGGATGAAACCAAACTGCTCAAGCTTAATGGAATCGCACTCGAACCACAATATAGTACCGTAGAAAACGGTATCAAAAACAACTTAATTCAACAATTTTAGAATTCGTTTGATGGCGATTGTGTTAACAACACCCCCTTGTAAAGTTTAAGTTTATTTCAACGAGCAAAATCACATATATAATATTTAGTCGAAGATCACAATGTGTCGATCTAGCCTACTCGTGTCAGAAGGTGGGTGACTGTTGTTGGATACAAAACAGCAAAAACCTGTCATTTTTTTAACGTTAACTTATAACACATCTGAAGAGGGAAGCAAAAATCTGCAACGGAACAATAAAACACAGGAATGGTGAACCTTGCAGTAAGTCATTTATGACACTCTCAGGTAAATGGGGACTTTGGCGAGATGCCGACTCGCTCGATATCGTTTCCGGCAACACGTTCAGTCCATACCTTGCGACTTCCATTTCACTGTATTCAGTGTTTATCACATACACGTGAAAGGAATTTAGTGGTTCTATAATTTTCGTTACACGTCCAATAATGTCTCCGTCCACCTTGACCAAGTCATTGACGTTGATTGGAGTTAAATGGGTAGCCATATTTGTTTACAAAATACGATTTGATCAATTTGATCAATGAATTGATGAAATATTATGAACGAACGTAGTGATGTGAAAGTAGTTCCGGTATCCAATAAAAATGTACAAATATACGATCGACCAGTCAACGTCGAGAATCACTAAATTGCACTCTGTGCAAATATCAAAAAGATATTACACGGGATCTCCTCATCCGTATGGGTAATAAAGTTTGATAAATAAGTTTTGATTTTGAAAATGAGGGAGTCTCTGGTTTCCATACAATTGCATGTTAACATATATTTGACCAAGTACATCGTAAAGTCGTTTTGATCACCATTGAATAAAACATTTTGATCAATATATACACACCATTATTTAACCTCTTTCTGTTGTAAAAGGTCTCTGCATATACGAACACTTAATTTTATGTTGACCATTATTTACAATTCGTAACAAGTTTCTGCAAAGAGAGATATAGCCTGTATTTCGAGACGTGCATGGTTCTAATACATGTTTATAACATAACTTTTCACCATATCCATCACATTTGTTGATTTGATTACTGGGCGATAGAGTAGCCTAATGGTTAATCCCCACATTCATGAGTACAATGAGTGAAGTCCAGTTCTGGTGTCTCCTGCCTTTATATTGTTGGAATATTGCTTAAAAAAACGTACTCACGCACTGATTTGATTACATTTGAAATAGACATGTAACGAAGCGCTATAAAATCATATGAAGGATTAAATCGAAATAATTATTTATGAAATGTTTGTACATTCCATTCATAATTTGCTCCGATATTTCTAGCAGTTTTATGACCTCTTTCTGTCTCAGCATGTTTGCATGTGTGTGTCCAGTTTGGGCTGAGCGATGATGGAATCAGGAATGTAAAAGCAGTGAACAAACATTCAAAACAGGTTTTCCTTTTGTATATTAGATTAAGTCAGTGACCCCGTGTGTCAGCGCATGAGTGTATCATAATCGTTATTATCTTACCTTCATGTGAAATACTTTAATTTCATTGGTCAATGACGCTTTAACAAGTTTCCGTGTCACCCCTCCCAGGAGGGTGACAACTGGAAAAAATATTACCCGCTGCCACGGTAACCGCCAAACTCTCCGCCGAGAAGCTGTATCGCTAACAATCGTATGACGTCATAATATGACGCATGCAGTGTCCGGAGTTCGAAAACCGTTCGATTAGCTGTTTTTGAGTTCACTAAGTACAGATTTATTTTACCGACTTTCACTGCTTTATTTAAACGAATTTATACATTGAATCGTTTGCACACTCAACTTAAAAATAATAAACCTTTTTTATAGCAGTGTTAAGCTTGTCAGAATATGCTTCACTGATTTAAAAAATTCAGTCGAGAGGCTGACGCCATTTTGTTTACATGTCATATAGTCGGTAGCGATCTTTATAATAAAATAAAATGATATTTTGTACATTTAACATGGCGGTAAGATAAATACCTTGCATGCTTCTCTCTCGGGTAATACGGTCTGAGGTACGCCTCTTTGTAGCAGTGTCATCCCTCGCCTACCGGCCGCGGCTCGGGTAACGCTGCTACAAAGAGGCGTACATCAGACCGTATTACCCGAGAGAGAAGCATACATGTACAACTTATAATCCCTAATCAGTGAACAACACATATATTCATAAAACCCTGAATCCGAGCGATATTGAAACGCTTGCTAGCTAATACGACCCGTGCAGTAAGCATAGGGGATTTAATCCAAGATCCTTCTACTTAAGGATTTTACGCCGCATTTCGCAATGTCGAGTCTTCTGTACAAAACGTTTCCACTATTTCCATCGAATGTCTATATCTCTGCTTTTTATCGTGCACTGATAAAAGTACTGTGCTACTATATTTTCAATTTGGCATCTTTACGGAAAGTGTGAGCGAACAAAATTCTGCCTGATACCTGAATGACATAGGTATGTATTAAATTAGTTTGTGTGCTTATGTATAACGTTATACACTCAATCTTAAAAGTGACTTGCAATATGTGTTGAAAATGGATTTTCCCCTATGACGTCAAATGGCTACATAGAGAATCTCACCCAAGTGTCTTCTGATATCAATTATATCAACACGAGTTGATAAAGTTACAAATATCCGAGGCTTGCTGAGGATATTTTTACTTTTATCAACGAGTGTTGATATATTTGATATCAGAAGACACGAGGGTGAGATTCTATTTATCATCCAAAATCACTCTTCATTAATTTTCAATGAAAAATGTACATCTCTGAACATGGTACTGCCATTAGACTTGCAGTGCAGCGATGTCATAGCATTGTGACGTCATCAAGTACATGACGTCATAGCATTGTCAGGGCATTGTACAAAATCTACTGTCAAAACGATATCTCCTAGGAGATATCGTTTGATCTCACACAAGCGATATCTCCTGTGGAACACAGTTTTGGATGATAAATAAAGGTCACACGCTTATAAAGATAAGGGGCCTCACTCCGGTATGCTTCATACTAAGTCATTGTAACTCAGATCACTTGGCGAGAATTTGCTGTGAATAAGGACACAATATTTTCGTGATGTTTTGTTCACGGAATTATCGAAAACAATGAACATCACCTGGCCAATGATTATACGCCATTGTTTTGTCTATAACACAACATAAACAAATTCAATGAACAAGACATATCCTTTAGAAACGTGTGCATATATACATTTCATGAAATAAATAAATCATTTTTATTTATTATGTCAGTTTTGCTTAGGTTTAAAATACTAAATGTTGATAATGAAATTAGTTTCATGAAACCATATGTGAACGATACGCAAAGTATACATTAATAATACAAGTGTAATCCGCAGGACAGTATGATTGTGTTTACTCATATTCAACCGACCTTCACCTCAAAGAAATATTGCCACATATGTCCAACAATGTTGATGTATGACATCACTACCGATGACCGATTTCTCATGAAATGGCGGCTTCGTGGATATGGGTGCCCACGATTTTGCGAGGGAACCTTTGTCCATAAATGTATGATGTAAGTAATCGGAAACATTCTGACTATCTGCGTATGGTTGTTTGTTTTTATTGTTTTCATTGAAAAAGTCAGAAATGCCGATAATTGCCTATGTCGTTCTCCGTGATTTTGCGTCTCGCATGGCGTCACGCTGCACAGAACTTTCGTATGAATATATCAAATTTCAGTATTGTGTCTGTTTTAAGTTTTCTAGTTCTTGCTACGATACTCTTTCCGTGCATATTCTAAAAATATTGAGCTCATGCATGCTACGAATAGACGAACTGATGTCTAAAAAATTGAGAAAATGCTGCACAGTATAAAATCTGATTTTTGCTTTGGTTATATTTCTAGCAAGCGCTGTGTGATGAGCACAACGTCCCGTTTTCACACCCAATATGTTTCGTTTTTCTAAGACACTTGGTTTTAGTGACAGAGACCATTTGGAATTTGATTCTAAAATGTATGAGGAATTCAGCGATGCATTTGTCACAACTGAATATGAAATATACATGATGTAATAGGCGTCCTATGACTGGCCTTCGCGAAACTTGATTTTGTAAACACTTAGGAGATAAACCTACTGTGTGGGAAAATCAGAGGTATATAACGAAATCATAATAGCTCTAAATTTCATTTAAAGCCCACACAGTAGGTCTATCTCCATTCTACCATGACAGTTTTATGAACAATTTCAGGTGGAACTCTTTCTTTGGTTACGAGTCAATACGTGAAGCGGCCTCGCATTCCAATCTCAAGTGGCATCGCCCGAAACGGGGTGATTGGTGGCAAACCGTCAATAACTAACTCCACATTCAGTCATAACAAATCACGTTTTGTTTTTTTCAATGCATTAATCACCAATCATTAACTGATAAGGTGGAAAACATATATCAAATAAGTTTAAAAAGCTTGGTTCACATTTGAAAATTCCACCGTAGACCCTTTCCCCACCAGAATAATGGCAGCAACCTCATGGCCTTGACCTTTTCTCGGAAGTCATTGTTTACATTTACGTGCAAATTTGGAAAGATGCGACAGGAGAGCCTCTGACAGTTTGCGAAAGGTTAACCTGATTGTATGACTGAGATAGTCTTTGATATCTAATTACTGGTACAAAATTTAAGAATTGAGGCGCTTTTGCTGTAATGAGAAGTCCGTGTTGTACCGAATTTAGATACTGTTGAATTTTGCGCCCTGTCAACTTGACGATTTCATGCACCTCTACGTCTGCGTGCGACAGCTGTGGTGACTCTTACACACTCACTTTGTGCTCAAATTCGATTCTACGGATATTATTTTCTACATTTTGGAAAGTGTTTTGTGACCTAGTGGCTTCAAAGTGTAGTGGATTCAAATTGAATCGGATTCGCTGGCATGTTCGCGAGGCTGTTGACAAAGAGCCAGATTTGTGGTGATATTTCCGAAAGGATGGAACAGGACATGAGGGTGTACCTCTGGCATAAACACGGTAAGGTAATTAATTATAATTTAATAGACTTTACTTTAGATCAAGCAGTGTAATGGATAAGAGGGATCATGGGTAAGACTTCCGCCTGTATCCCCCTTACATTTTAACGATGAGGAAACATTTCTTTGAGTGGCATTTTTAGAAGTTGAATATGTGTTTCAGTATGTTCAGATACTATTAAAAAACATGTTAAAACTAATCCTTATCAGATGAGGAATATATGTTAGATTCTGTTGACATGATTTGAAGGAAATTTAAGGGCGGAAGTCTTTCCGGATCATGACTAAGCTAAATAACTTTTTCAACGATATTATACTTTTAGAAAACATATGAAAAATATGTTGGGCTAAACAGAACGGTTTGCAGATTCTGTAATTGTGTTTTACTACCGCTAAATTTGAAACAGTACACATTTCTCAAAAATAATTAACCAATCACAATCCAGTGTTAACTGAAGTCATGGTAGAATATCCAATATGACGGAAAGCTCACTTCGGCGTTCGTGTTCGTGCATTTTCCAAAACATCCGAACCGATTCTAGGTTTATCGGCGACGTTTCAGAATTATTTAGACGTGTTTCTTCACAGCAGTCGAAATGTTTATTTTGTTCCGAGGGGGTTTAGCCCTAAAGATGCCATTTTGACAGACGACCGAGAGTAACACTTACATGTTTACAGCGCGGAAAAAATACAGTGGGGAAAAAATAGGGGGAATCCCCGGATTTAATGAAAATATTTACATTAGGACGTCATTAGATATATATAATGATACGCTAATAAATTAGATATATATAATGATACGCTAATAAGTGTTTGATACAACCGTTTTTAATGATGCCATTAACTAATGATGCATTAAGGATTTAATGTATCATGAGGGTTTAATGTTGACATTAGTTAATGAAGCAATGATACAACCGGATCCAGGGTGTTAGCACTTTGAGCATGCTTTGTTGCGTGGAGATTAGCGCATCATAGGACTTCTCATTATTATTATTATTACACTCAATGTTTTTACCCTTAATTTTATAGGACTATTCTTTCCATAAAAACCCCAGATAATTCGCGAAAAGGTGAGCATGTCCTGCCCTATTGTCTCACAATCACTGAAGACCCTTGAAGATCCGGGTTAGAATTGAACAGTAACCAATGCTTGTCGTGAGAGGCAACTAACGATATCGGGTGGGCAGGCTCGCTGATTTGGTTGATACGTCCATGTATCCCGATTGCGTAGATATATGCTCATGCTGTTGATCACTGGATTGCCTTGTCAAGATTCGATTATTTCAGAACGCCGCCATGTAGCTGGAATATTGCTGAGTGCGGCGTAATACTAAACACCATCACTGAACCATATTATTCTCCCTGGGAAGAACTACACAGCTCTGACCGCAATACTATATAACTGTAAATACCTTCACATACTCGCTTCTAACTTGAACTCCTTCTCATATTTAATCGTAGCTAGTGTACCTCATACAGGGGTGGAAATAACTTTAAAATTGCTAGTGTACTCCGGTACAGTGGCACATGTAAAATCACTTGCCCTGATCATTTTTCCACTATACCGGCCGTTTTCTTGTGGCTTGTTTAAATAAACAACATTATTAACATTGGAAAGTCAACTGGACACCGGTACAGCATGATATACATATTTGCTTGCCCGACAGAAAAAAACACTGGACTCGGACGTCGGGAAATGGGTTATTCCACTTATAACACCTATGACACAATCACAAACGCATACAAAGCCACGTCATCAGTTCATCTAAACAACACAGAACTATGTTGTCCAAGTCAAAATAGGGAATAGCGTCATACATCAGTTTTGTCTGATCAAATAATTTGTAAGGACAAATCTTCGTGAAATTGTGGAAATCCTGTCGGGATCGAGCCCACCTGTGACCGGGTGTAAAAACCTTGGAGTCAACTTTGTGTGCAGACTCTTTCCGTGTTGTCACAACCCCTAGTGTACAGTACACAACCCTGTGCACTTAAAAGAACCCACGAATCCGTTGGTATATGACCAGATGTTGGCCACATGAATACGTTCAAACACTTAGTTGCGGGTACAGCAACGTGCAGTGAACTTGGACAAAGTACTGTGGCTGTGTGTCCCAGTCCCCCCAGCTGTGAATGGGTACCTCGTTAGGATGAGAAAGCCACAATAACTCTGTGCGCCTAGTGGCTGCAAGAGTTGTATGATCCCCAGGGAGTTGAGATTGATAATAACACGTGCCTTTGAGATTGACATCCAATGATAGAGGGGAAAATACCAGCGCCTTGAGCATGCACTAGTTGCGTGGATATGTGCGCTATATAAATATCCTATAATAATAATAATAATAATAATAATAAAATCCTGAAAGAATAACTGCCACTGTTTGTATTAGCGGAAGAAACGACCGCATGTCATGGACCTGGCATCGTGGATCGACGCTCATCCTTTCAGTCACTGGTTTGCCTGGTCCCACTTTTAGTGTCACTCAAGAGTGTCTTCCCATTTTGACTACTCCTTTCAATACACGACTTGAATGGTTGAGTGATTTCTATTTACTAGCTGTCATCCCTTCCCTGTGACACTTGCAGCAGCCCTAGAAGCTAGAAGGTCTTGCATAATAGCTAGGGTAGTCGTATTTCATTACCTGTTGAACGTATATTTTCTTCTGTTTAATTATTATCTTCTTTCAAAAACAGGATGTAAAATAAAACAGTAAAATAACATACACATACTCTATTTCCGCCAGCCATGCTTAGAACATGCAACTTAATAATACATGCATTCTCACTTACTGCAGTAAGCTGCTTGTAGACATTATTTGTTTTACATGAAAGTATGTTGACACAATAATAAGTTGTTTGAATGTAAGAAGGATCATCAACAGTTTCTGTTATCTGAGCTTCGGCCATTATGCATTTCCGCTGGAACTCACATGACCTTTCAGCTCGTGACGTCATATGTGACTAGATTCCGCCATATTGCCAAAGACCAAGCGCTGGAGTAATACAAATCGTGTTGTTGCTGTCGTTTCTGTAAATGGTACGACGGTGTATTGCGCTGCCTGGCGATGCACGGCATCGTCGAACAATGGAAAGAGCCTCCATTTCTTCCGTTTTCAAAGTAATCGAAGCAGTACCCACGGGATTCATATATGCTGCATCATTCCATGTTACAACTTACTGTCAGTGGTATGTTTTAACATAGATTAAATCAAGTCCGATTGTGATGAAATAGGGTACCAGTCGACTTGCCCCAGCTACAAAATGCCCCAGCAAATTTGATCAAATTGCCCCGGATTTCAGGTCAAATTGCCCCAGGTAGTCAAAATGCCCCAATTTATTTAAAATGATTTGATATTGTGTTCTTCATGTAAAATTTATATATATTGTTATGACTTTACTAATGAAACATTTATCAGAAATTGTACTTCCTAATAACCATTATATGAAGAACATAATATCATAGTTGACAAAAACGATGCATTTATGGTATATATTTAACAAACCTCACTCACACTCCATGAGCAGTGGTATCTCTGAACTTGTACATAGTAGATTTAAAATTTGTTTCAACAAAATCACTAAATGCTCTGTACTGTGACTGGGTTTCCGTCCAGTCACCTGATTGACTGGTTTGTTTACTTGTTTTCGCATGACAGGTGTAACCAACACACATCTTTATGTAAACTGTATGTGGCAGGCGCTACTGGTAGGGTATTCATCCCTTTTTCGTGAACACCGGGTATCACCGATGATATTCACCGAAGCCTTCATAAAATTTATTTTTTTATTATCATAATGTTTTACAGATGAATATGAAAAATGCAGGAAAAAGGGTTCGGATGATCCTTGAACATCCTCGAACAATCAGTCTGGTAAGGCTCATCATCAGCTGACCCGTGAAGATCCGGGTTAGAATTGATCTTCAGTAACCCATGCTTGTCGCAAGGGGCGACTAACGTGATCGGGTGGTCAGGCTCGCTGATTTGGTTGACACATGTCATCGTATACCAATGTGTAGGTCAGTGCTCATGCTGTTGATCACTGGATTGTTTGGTCCAGACACGATTATTTACAGACCGCCACCATATAGCTGGAATATTGCTGAGTGCTGCGTAGAACTAAACTCACTCATCCACTCTTGTGTGATACGAAAACAATGGTGACGAATGTCGTGATATACAAAAATACATTCGTCACCACTCTCCCATTTTCTGTAATCTGCAAGAAGCGATTTGGCTTTTTCTGGAATATCCCAAACTGGTCACGAAACTCTGAAAATACCTTCAGCCAACTGCCAGTCTGTGCCATCTTTTGGGGGAACCAACTATAAACAGGCGTTGTGGTGTTGGTGGTAGGGGTTTGGGGATATTTGTTCGGTCAAACATTAAAAAACGAGAGTATGCTTTTTCCGGGCGATTTTCGAAAAATTTGATTTGCTTGTACAGCAACCACCTTTTTTGTCAGCTCAACCAGTACGTCTATTGAACAAAGCTTTGTGTGTAAACTCATATTTTTTCCCCGAGAAAGAATACAGTTACACAGTTAAAACGTATGACACTCAGACAGTTTTCTTCGTGGCTTTTAATAATATAAGACGTACTGTCCAAAATATTGTCAAACCCGCTATCTAAAGATTTTCCGCGAATCGTTTACATAAACAAATGTCAAATCAAACTTGAAGCGTTGTATATTTCACGCAGGTGTTGGCCGACTTTGTCATAGTGGTGTGACGAGTTAAGCCAATCGCAGCTCACTTCCGGTGCACGAGTTTTACGTGCGCGTTACTTCCAGACAGTTCGAAGTGAGGCAGACGACACAATTATTTGGAAAACGAAAATGCAATGAAAATTTCACTTAAACAGGTAAGAATTCATTACAATTAATTCATTAATTCGACTCTAGATATAGATTTATGATGTTTGAACTATTACGCAAAACGATAATAGTTATTTTGAAAATATATGCTTCTTAAATCAGTGAATGACAAAAAGGACCGTCCGACCACACGAGACGGGCTAGATTTCTGACGAACAGTCCGATGATCTGGTAAAAAATTTAGATGTTCCATTCAACTCAGTAAATTCACAATATCTTGGTGTCTGGTCTGGTTAAATCCCTTTCGGGCTGAAAACATTTTGAAGTTACCAGCCCTGATGTCTGGCTGTTTTTTTTAGCTTAATTCATAAACTGAAAAAGAAAATGAAACCTGTTTCTTCGCATTTATACCTGCAATTAATGTTGTTAACATGTGCAAGTGTAAAATGTCTGTTGAACAAAGTGCGGCCCAACTACAGTCTCGGTGGTAGGGAGATAGGAAACGTAGAAAAAGGACTTTACTGAGGAGACATTAGTGCAGAAATGAGCAATGCGGTTTTACTCAAAGTCCAAAGCAACTTATTTGGAACAAACCATGACCTTTGTGCAAATTAGTGTGTGATAATATTTTATTACAAAGGACACTTTTTAAATGCCCATTTTAAAATTAAACTTAGCTTCATTATAAACGATAGCTGACGTATAAAATAATAACTTTAATACTGAAACTATTAAGGATGTAGCTGTCAAGGAGTCTCACTATCACTACAAACAGAAACAGACAGGAGAGCTCGTCTCGAACGGTGTGTCAGGACGGGTGTCACAGACGGTGGTTGGGTTCGGGCTGGGGGATAGAGATATCAGCTGAGATAAGATAATCCTTTAGGGGTTTTAAACAGGGGAAGCAAACGGCATGCCATATTAATATCCAGTTCTGTCGATGATCGGCTGGTCATGCCACCTATGTATTTTGAGACATTTAATGCGATGGCTGATTTAAACTTTTCTATGGGTATCATGCTCGTCATATTCTATTTGCAATCGTTAAACGATGGATCAGGGATAATCTACAACATAATCTACGTGCCGTGCGTACTAAAGAGCTGACATAGAATTAATCTGTACAACTGCTTATGTTCTATCTTATTTGACTTGGCTCTGTAAGGATAAATTCTCTCAGGAAGAAAATTGTTTACGTCTAGCAATGCTTCTGCCACATAAGAATATGAATTATGGTGTACGGCAAGCGGATACGAAAGGCTACCTCTTTCGATGGAGTAAGTGACTTTAGTTTTACGCTGCTTTTAGCAATATTCCCGCAATATCACGGCGGGGGACACCAGAAATGGGCTTCGCATATTGTACCCATGTGGGGAATCGAAGCATAAACCACTAAGCTACCCCACCGCCCCCTTTCGTTGGATATACACTGTGTGACAAAGTAGTCTGCTACCTCGTATGGCAGTACTTGATATATCCATAATCGGAACTTGTAAGGCCTATTTTATTATGAAATCTGATTAATATGACATTTAATCAAGATATTTGTGAAAAATATAGAGAACTCCATTGTATCGTTGTTGCTATTTTCTTACTATATGGCACCGGTAAAAGCAAATGGCACTTTCAAACGTTCACTTAAGACAAGTAACGAATCTAAATAGTTTTAATGTTAAGAATTATTTAGGAATTTCATTAAGGTTAGTAATATCATGATTTTAACCAAAACATCTGAAACTTCTATTCATTTGGATACAAGGTAACGATAACGTAAAAAGAATATTTTTTTCCGCCTTAAAACGTACCATACAATTTGCTGCCGTGTGCAGGATGAAGTTGCACAATACGTCACTTCCTGTTACAGCTTAGGACAGAAAATATGCAAATTACCTTATAGTTGTCGCAGGATAACTCTTGACGAAGTAAGTTGTTTGATGCAATTGCAGGAGGACATACTAGTTTCAAAATGTTCCAGAAGTTACTGCAAAGGTTAATACTTTAATATTCCTTCGATTAGACATGACATTCCAGTGAAATGAATGAGTTTTTCAAGAACGATGAATGTTTCTTTTATTACTTAACTTCCATATGTAAACAGCCTATGGGGAGCGTGGTGTTTCTGCTTCTCCGAAAATCACGTGCCGCGATACGATGAATCCTGCGATACAACAAGGGCCGTGTATATGAATGGAAGCAAAATACTGATAATATTTGTACTGTATTGTTTGCCCCTGCTTATGGTGCAGGATTAAGTTGTTTTTCAGAAAGCTGCGTTTTTCATATAAGCCGACTGAAATGGAATGGTGGTGGGTCTAGGTCACGTGACCCATTGCGTATGGTAGTGTTCTTCCAAATTGGTACCACTGGTGGGTGGACTCGAGTATTAATTGGCAGCCGCGATTCTGTAAGCTGTGGGCATCCCTGCACCCCTCTTGATCCGCCTTTGTACAGTATTCATTCACACAATGTATTTAAATAAACAATCTGTATTGGCAAGATACTTTGTGGATTCTTTTGTGCGAACCGGGTTCAATCTTGTTTAGCATCTGTATACGAATCTATACTGAAACGTCGCATCATAATTAAATATAGAACTTGTCAAAGGTACCATGCATTTGTTGTTACCATCAACTTCTAAAATGGTAATAAAACAGATTTATACTATCTGGCATAAATAGAAACAGTCAGTGGACAGGGGCGTAGCTACCATTATGAAAAAACACAGCTTACACTTGATTTTTGTATTGAATATTTTTTGTTTTTAATTCTTGCCCAAAATACCAACAAAGACGTTATAAAAAATATTAAAAAATGGTAAAAAAAATCATATTGCATACAATATGTTTTGATGACAAAGCATTACCATTAGTCACCATGTACAGTAAACATGTTATTCTTCATATCATATGCAATGCTGAATATCCACCCATTCCCATTGACATTGAGAGGGTTAAATTTGTTTTTCCAGGCAAAAGAAGAGCAAATGTTGTTCATTTTAGACTAATTGATATTCAGGCTTCAGTGAAGTCCTCTGCAACAGTTTGAAACATTACACTACATGACCAACGTTGAATAAAGACTTACTGTATCTTTGCTTATTTTTCATTTGTTTGTCAATTCATATAGAAAATAACCCAAATACTTGATGCATGGCATTGTATCAATGCAGTAAACATGCATTAAACATTGTCAAAACATATTTGGATATGAGGAAGTCACATTTCAATCAAATGATTATTCTGTCTGAATTAATGGTAGACTACTCTAAGTTCTCCTTATGATTTCAAAATATTGATAAGATAACATTTTGAAGTTGCTGAAATCACCAAACATCAAACAATAACACTTCAGGCCCTGATTTCTCGAAACAGACTTAAGTTTTTACTCAAATTTCAAACTGAGTTTCACAATTTGAAATAGCTGAATTTTTAACTCAGCTGCATTTTGTAAATAAAAAAGCCCAAACAACTTAAGTATTCTATTCACCAAACTCATTGTCTACTATGTTTGAGTTTACTATTGAGTTCAGTTCATTGTGGGAAACCAGTTTTCTCAAATTTGAGTAAAAACTCTTAATTCAAAACTCAGACTTAAGTTTGTTTTTCGAGAAATCAGGGCCAGGTGTCATAAGAACATGAAAGTTGGGCAAGCCCTCAATACTATCTAAATATAAAGCTCAGCAATCTATCAGGCTTGCACGAAAAAATGGCTTGCTACACACCTGTTCGACAGCATACACATCATATATATCTAGATATATTTCATCCCCATCCCCTCCCAAACCAACAGCATTTGTGGTAAGTTTTGATGAGGACCCAGCTGTTTAACCTTAGAGTAATGGGGAGGTTATCTGGCTATTGTCGAGCTCTAGGTTATCTAGCTATTGTCGAGCTCTAGGTTATCTAGCTATTGTCCAGCTCTAGGTTATCTAGCTATTGCCCAGTTTCAGTGTATCTTGTATGCCCCAGCATTAGGTTATCTGGCTATTGTCCAGCTTTAGGTTATCTGGCTATTGTCCAGCTTTAGGTTATCTGGCTATTGCCCAGCTCTAGGTTATGTAGCTATTGTCCAGCTCTAGGTTATCTAGCTATTGTCCAGCTCTAGGTTATCTAGCTATTGCCCAGATTTAGGTTATCTGGCTATTGCCCAGATTTAGGTTGTCCGGCTATTGCCCAGTTTCAGTGTATCTTGTATATTGTCCAGTTTCAGTGTATCTGGCTATTGTCCAGCTCTAGGTTATCTAGCTATTGTCAAGCTCTAGATTATCTAGCTATTGTCCAGCTCTAGGTTATCTAGCTATTGTCCAGCTCTAGGTTATCTAGCTATTGTCCAGCTCTAGGTTATCTAGCTATTGTCGAGCTCTAGGTTATCTAGCTATTGTCCAGCTCTAGGTTATCTAGCTATTGTCCAGCTCTAGGTTATCTAGCTATTGTCGAGCTCTAGGTTATCTAGCTATTGTCCAGCTTCAGTGTATCTTGTATGCCCCAGCATTAGGTTATCTGGCTATTGTCCAGATTTAGGTTATCTGGCTATTGTCCAGCTTTAGGTTATCTGGCTATTGTCCAGCTCTAGGTTATCTAGCTATTGCCCAGCTCTAGGTTATCTAGCTATTGTCCAGCTCTAGGTTATCTAGCTATTGTCCAGCTCTAGGTTATCTAGCTATTGCCCAGATTTAGGTTATCTGGCTATTGCCCAGATTTAGGTTGTCCGGCTATTGCCCAGTTTCAGTGTATCTTGTATATTGTCCAGTTTCAGTGTATCTGGCTATTGTCCAGCTCTAGGTTATCTAGCTATTGTCGAGCTCTAGATTATCTAGCTATTGTCCAGCTCTAGGTTATCTAGCTATTGTCCAGCTCTAGGTTATCTAGCTATTGTCCAGCTTTAGGTTATCTAGCTATTGTCCAGCTTCAGTGTATCTTGTATGCCCCAGCATTAGGTTATCTGGCTATTGTCCAGCTCTAGGTTATCTGGCTATTGTCCAGCTCTAGGTTATCTAGCTATTGTCGAGCTCTAGGTTATCTAGCTATTGTCCAGCTTTAGGTTATGTGGATCTTGTATGCCCCAGCTCTAGGTTATCTGGCTATTGTCCAGCTCTAGGTTATCTGGCTATTGTCGAGCTCTAGGTTATCTAGCTATTGTCGAGCTCTAGATTATCTAGCTATTGTCCAGCTCTAGGTTATCTAGCTATTGTCCAGCTCTAGGTTATCTAGCTATTGTCCAGCTCTAGGTTATCTAGCTATTGTCGAGCTTTAGGTTATCTAGCTATTGTTGAGCTCTAGGTTATCTAGCTATTGTCCAGCTTCAGTGTATCTTGTATGCCCCAGCATTAGGTTATCTGGCTATTGTCCAGCTCTAGGTTATCTGGCTATTGTCCAGCTCTAGGTTATCTAGCTATTGTCGAGCTCTAGGTTATCTAGCTATTGTCCAGCTTTAGGTTATCTGGCTATTGCCCAGTTTCAGTGTATCTTGTATGCCCCAGCATTAGGTTATCTGGCTATTGTCCAGCTCTAGGTTATCTAGCTATTGTTGAGCTCTAGGTTATCTAGCTATTGTCCAGCTTTAGGTTATCTGGCTATTGCCCAGTTTCAGTGTATCTTGTATGCCCCAGCTCTAGGTTATCTAGCTATTGTCGAGCTCTAGATTATCTAGCTATTGTCCAGCTCTAGGTTATCTAGCTATTGTCCAGCTCTAGGTTATCTAGCTATTGTCCAGCTCTAGGTTATCTAGCTATTGTCGAGCTCTAGGTTATCTAGCTATTGTCGAGCTCTAGGTTATCTAGCTATTGTCCAGCTTCAGTGTATCTTGTATGCCCCAGCATTAGGTTATCTGGCTATTGTCCAGCTCTAGGTTATCTGGCTATTGTCCAGCTCTAGGTTATCTAGCTATTGTCGAGCTCTAGGTTATCTAGCTATTGTCCAGCTTTTAGGTTATCTGGCTATTGCCCAGTTTCAGTGTATCTTGTATGCCCCAGCATTAGGTTATCTGGCTATTGTCGAGAGCTCTAGGTTATCTAGCTATTGTTGAGCTCTAGGTTATCTAGCTATTGTCCAGCTTTAGGTTATCTGGCTATTGCCAGTTTCAGTGTATCTTGTATGCCCCAGCATTAGGTTATCTGGCTATTGTCCAGCTCTAGGTTATCTAGCTATTGTCGGAGCTCTAGGTTATCTAGCTATTTTCCAGCTTTAGGTTATCTGGCTATTGCCCAGTTTCAGTGTATCTTGTATGCCCTTAGCTTTAGGTTATCTGGCAATCGGTCAGCTCTAGGTTATCTAGCTATTGTCCAGCTTCAGTGTATCTTGTATGCCCTAGCATTAGGTTATCTGGCTATTGTCCAGCTCTAGGTTATCTGGCTATTGTCCAGCTCTAGGTTATCTAGCTATTGTCCAGAGCTCTAGGTTATCTAGCTATTGTCCAGCTTTTAGGTTATCTGGCTATTGCCCAGTTTCAGTGTATCTTGTATGCCCCAGCATTAGGTTATCTGGCTATTGTCCAGCTCTAGGTTATCTAGCTATTGTTGAGCTCTAGGTTATCTAGCTATTGTCCAGCTTTAGGTTATCTGGCTATTGCCCAGTTTCAGTGTATCTTGTATGCCCCAGCTCTAGGTTATTCTAGCTATTGTCGAAGCTCTAGATTATCTAGCTATTGTCCAGCTCTAGGTTATCTAGCTATTGTCCAGCTCTAGGTTATCTAGCTATTGCCCAGCTCTAGGTTATCTAGCTATTGTCGAGCTCTAGGTTATCTAGCTATTGTCGAGCTCTAGGTTATCTAGCTATTGTCCAGCTTCAGTGTATCTTGTATGCCCCAGCATTAGGTTATCTGGCTATTGTCCAGCTCTAGGTTATCTGGCTATTGTCCAGCTCTAGGTTATCTAGCTATTGTCGAGCTCTAGGTTATCTAGCTATTGTCCAGCTTTAGGTTATCTGGCTATTGCCCAGTTTCAGTGTATCTTGTATGCCCCAGCATTAGGTTATCTGGCTATTGTCGAGCTCTAGGTTATCTAGCTATTGTTGAGCTCTAGGTTATCTAGCTATTGTCCAGCTTTAGGTTATCTGGCTATTGCCCAGTTTCAGTGTATCTTGTATGCCCCAGCATTAGGTTATCTGGCTATTGTCCAGCTCTAGGTTATCTAGCTATTGTCGAGCTCTAGGTTATCTAGCTATTTTCCAGCTTTAGGTTATCTGGCTATTGCCCAGTTTCAGTGTATCTTGTATGCCCCAGCTTTAGGTTATCTGGCAATCGTCCAGCTCTAGGTTATCTAGCTATTGTCCAGCTTCAGTGTATCTTGTATGCCCCAGCATTAGGTTATCTGGCTATTGTCCAGCTCTAGGTTATCTGGCTATTGTCCAGCTCTAGGTTATCTAGCTATTGTCCAGCTCTAGGTTATCTAGCTATTGTCCAGCTTTAGGTTATCTGGCTATTGCCCAGTTTCAGTGTATCTTGTATGCCCCAGCATTAGGTTATCTGGCTATTGTCCAGCTCTAGGTTATCTAGCTATTGTTGAGCTCTAGGTTATCTAGCTATTGTCCAGCTTTAGGTTATCTGGCTATTGCCCAGTTTCAGTGTATCTTGTATGCCCCAGCTCTAGGTTATCTAGCTATTGTCGAGCTCTTAGATTATCTAGCTATTGTCCAGCTCTAGGTTATCTAGCTATTGTCCAGCTCTAGGTTATCTAGCTATTGTCCAGCTCTAGGTTATCTAGCTATTGTCCAGCTCTAGGTTATCTAGCTATTGTCGAGCTCTAGGTTATCTAGCTATTGTCCAGCTTCAGTGTATCTTGTATGCCCCAGCATTAGGTTATCTAGCTATTGTCCAGCTCTAGGTTATCTGGCTATTGTCCAGCTCTAGGTTATCTAGCTATTGTCGAGCTCTAGGTTATCTAGCTATTGTCCAGCTTTAGGTTATCTGGCTATTGCCCAGTTTCAGTGTATCTTGTATGCCCCAGCATTAGGTTATCTGGCTATTGTCGAGCTCTAGGTTATCTAGCTATTGTTGAGCTCTAGGTTATCTAGCTATTGTCCAGCTTTAGGTTATCTGGCTATTGCCCAGTTTCAGTGTATCTTGTATGCCCCAGCATTAGGTTATCTAGCTATTGTCCAGCTCTAGGTTATCTAGCTATTGTCGAGCTCTAGGTTATCTAGCTATTGTCGAGCTCTAGGTTATCTAGCTATTTTCCAGCTTTAGGTTATCTGGCTATTGCCCAGTTTCAGTGTATCTTGTATGCCCCAGCTTTAGGTTATCTGGCAATCGTCCAGCTCTAGGTTATCTGGCTATTGTCCAGCTTTAGGCAGTCTAGACTTGCTTTATTTATGGCTTTACCACTGCAGAGAGGGCTTGGCAGTAGGGAAAATAATGTGGTTCAGACTGAGACAGACTAGCAGTCTCACTGTGGCCAGGCTTCAGATTACCTAGCTATTGCCTAGCTTTAGGTCATCAAACAGATATTATTGATTCTGTCTAAATGTCTTTTTTTATGTTTGACACATCATTTGATGTCATTATTTCAGCTTATGTACCATAGATTTTGTCATGATGCCATTTTTGTAGCTGTCATCTCCTTGTAAGGTCTAGTGTTGGGAATTGGTTAAAATCTCATAATTGATGATTGGTTCATTACAACCGATCAATCATCGAAAATAATTGGTTTGCGTCATTTATCAAATGTGTGTGTTATCTTTGTTAATGCACACACAAAAAATAAAGAAAAAACGTAGTAATTTGCAATTGGGTCTTTTGCAAATTGCACAAAATCAATTGGCACATTTCGCATATTTAAAGGATTATTAGTATGTTAGGAACACAGATTTTCTGGATTCTTTAAGATAAATTCAATCATGAGTTGGAACGAGCTTGTAGTGCTTATGAAATGTAAATTTAATGACAAACAAAACCAACCTTGTGTAAAATATTTTTGATGCACACAAGTGTTCCAAAATTGGATGTGTTCGATTATGAGAAAACACAATCGATTGCTTGGTCGTTTATTTTAATTGATCGGACCACCACTAGTAAGGTCATGGTGTCATTGTTACAGTTGATATTTCATTCTTTCCTCCATGCCATTGTTTTATGTTGCAGACTATTATTGGTATACTGACAACAGACAAGTGGTTGAAGATGTCACCGACTTCACCTATCTGGGCAGCAAGTGGCACAGACGAAGACATCAAGGCCAGGATCAGAAATGCCCAATATACTTTCATCACATTAAGACTGATCTGGAAAAGCACTGTCCTATCCCTGAAAACCAAGCTATGGATCTTCAGCCCGTATGTTCTGTCCTGCTTTATGGGTTGGAAACAGGGAGAGTAACCAAGATCAGCTCCATCAAAATACAGACTTTCATAAACAAGTGTCTCCGACAAATCCTCCGCACCAAGTGGTTTGATCCAACCTTGACTTGTGGGAATCAGCAAACCAAGACCCAGTCTATGCTCAGATCAAGGGACAATAGTGGTGTTGGACTGGACATATGCGAAGGAAGCACAAAACAAACATCACCAGACAAGCGCTTAACTGGAAGCAACAAGGCAAGAGGAAAAGAGGACGTCCAAAACAGACCCGGAGATGAAGCCTGGACAAGGAACTACTCCTCAAGGAGTAAGGAGGATTAAGTCAAGTAAGTCAACATTCCTGAGTGAGTTTAGTTATATGCTGCTTTCAGCAGTATTCCAGCAATAACACTGGGGGGGACACCAGAAAATGGGCTTCACAAATTGTACGCCTGAGGGGAATTGAACCCAGGTTTTTACCCCACTGCCCAGTAACATTCATGAACCATTCGTTCCTTTATGGACCCGTGAAGATCCGAGGTTGAATAGGTCTTCAGCAACCTATGCTTGCCACAAAAGGCGACTATGCTTGTCGTAAGAGGTGACTAACAGGATCGGGTGGTCAGACTTGCTGACTTGGTTGACACATGTCATCGGTTCCCAATTGCGCAGATCGATGCTCATGCTGTTGATCACTGGATTGTCTTGTCCAGACTTGTTTATTTACAGACTGTCGCCATATAGCTGGAATATTGCTGAGTGTGGCTTAAAACTAAACTCACTCACTCACTTGTTCCTTTATGATATGGTTGATCAAGTTAGTTTCCCTTCACATACTGCAATTGATTTTGATTTGGTACAAACATAACTGATCTCCCTCACATACAACTGGTACTATTGTCATTGATATTGACTGTGTCATTGTCTCATTATTCCATCTGACATGCCTTTCCATGGGTCAAAATACCACTATTCCAACTGGTAAACTATCTGTCATGTCATTCTTTGGTTAATAATGGAATTGTACTGTCGTGGTGTCATTGTTGGTCCTGGCATTTCCACTGACATACTTGTTGTTCTGTGTTGGACATTGGATGTCATCATTGAAGCTGAGATACTGTTGGGTCTATCATGCTATCATTGGTTTGCCGATGTGCCATTGTTTCTGTCAAACCTGTTTCAAACCTTACACAACTGGTTCTCTCAAGAAAGAACCGTTCCAGCTGATATGGTTCTGCGATGATATCGTTTATCGTACTTCACCGATTTTATGGTTTATCAGTTTCGCTAGCTCTGGCTTAGATACCATTGATTTCTCATATCATCATTCCACACAGTTCCCCCGTGATGTCACTTGGTTGACACGTCATCGTATCCCAATGACATAGATAGATGCTCATGCTGTTCATCAGACTCTGGTCCAGACTCAGTTATTAACAGACCGCCACAATATAGATGGAATATTGCCGAGTGCAGTGTTCAACAACAACCGAACCAATCCAAACCAAACCATTGCTCCCTTCATAAATCGCTTTCATCCAGACCTTACACCAATGGTTCTGTCATTTTGTGGTTGTTCAGGTTGATATCCCAAGGGTTTTGTCTTGATGTTATTGTTCCAGCTGACACACCAGTACTGCTTTCATGACGGCAGCGTATATTTATGTCTCTGGCACTGTTCTCTCCAACAGGCCATGATTTTTCTTTACACGTCATTCTTCTCCCTGACATATCATCGGTTCCCAAATGTGTAGATCGATGCTCATGCTGTTGATTGATGGATTGTTTGATCCTGACTTATTTATTTACAGACCGCCTCCATATAGCTGGAATATTGCTCAGTGCAATGTAAACCTAAATTCACTCACTTTTCCTAACATATTGATATACAGTTTCTGTTGTGGGATATCATCGTTGTAGATGAAACACCATTGGTTCTGTCATCGATCCATCTTATATACTGTTAGATCTGTCATCCTAACCTGGATGAAAAGACAGCTTAAGATTGTAGAGTTGTCCTGGTAGAATTGTTTTCGGCATTTGATCTAAAATTGGCACTTTTCGATATATATTCGACAATCCATTCATTTTGATGCTTATGTGACAATACGTAGACGACCGAGGTGCCCGGACAGGGGTTACACACACATGCTCGTGGTCATGGGGCTCCATTCTCAGGAATGACTTGCGGGTGCTGTCCCGCCCAATGACACCCCTGTTTACCGGAGAAAGGCAGTTGTAGTGTGTCAACTGAGGTTGTCTGGAAGCTTGATCTCACGTTTACAATTGGGGAATATGTCAAATAGTTTTTGGCTGGAGGGTTATGAATATCATGGTAATACAAGCCCGATTTGCATTTACAGTAGTCAAGAAAATATTGGGTATGTGATGGTGTTGTCATTGTAGCTGATGTACTATTAGTTCTGTCCTTGTAGTATTGTTTCAGCTGATATGCCATTAGTTTTCTCTAACAGATTGTTGTTTTTCCTGACATATCATTGAGATAGAATTGGTTTCTGTCATCGATCCATCTTATTTACTGTTAGATCTGTCATCCTAACCTGGATGAAAAGACAACTTAAGATTGTAGAGTTGTCCTGGTAGAATTGTTTTCGGCATTTGATCTAAAATTGGCACTTATCGATATATATTCGACAACCCATTCATTTTGATGCTTATGTGACAATACTTAGACGACCGAGGTGCCCGGACAGGGGTTACACACACATGCTCGTGGTCATGGGGCTCCATTCTCAGGAATGACTTGCGGGTGCTGTCCCGCCCAATGACACCCCTGTTTACCGTAGAAAGGCAGTTGTAGTGTGTCAACTGAGGTTGTCTGGGAGCTTGATCTCACGTTTACAATTGGGGAATATGTCGAATAGTTTTTGGCTGGAGGTATATGAATATCATGGTAATACAAGCCCGATTTGCATTTACAGTAGTCAAGAAAATATTGGGTATGTGATGGTGTTGTCATTGTAGCTGATGTACTATTAGTTCTGTCATTGTAGTATTGTTTCAGCTGATATGCCATTAGTTTTCTCTAACAGACTGTTGTTTTTCCTGACATATCATTGAGATAGAATTGGTTTCTGTCATCGATCCATCTTATTTACTGTTAGATCTGTCATCCTAACCTGGATGAAAAGACAGCTTAAGATTGTAGAGTTGTCCTGGTAGAATTGTTTTCGCATTTGATCTAAAATTGGCACTTTTCGATATATATTCGACAATCCATTCATTTTGCTGCTTATGTGACAATACGACGCGATCGAGGTGCCCGGACAGGGGTTACACACATGCTCGTGGTCATGGGGCTCCATTCTCAGGAATGACTTGCGGGTGCTGTCCCCCAATGACACCCCTGTTTACCGTAGAAAGGCAGTTGTAGTGTGTCAACTGAGGTTGTCTGGAAGCTTAATCTCACGTTTACAATTGGGGAATATGTCGAATAGTTTTTGGCTGGAGGTATATGAATATCATGGTAATACAAGCCCGATTTGCATTTACAGTAGTCAAGAAAATATTGGGTATGTGATGGTGTTGTCATTGTAGCTGATGTACTATTAGTTCTGTCATTGTAGTATTGTTTCAGCTGATATGCCATTAGTTTTCTCTAACAGACTGTTGTTTTTCCTGACATATCATTGAGATAGAATTGGTTTCTGTCATCGATCCATCTTATTTACTGTTAGATCTGTCATCCTAACCTGGATGAAAAGACAGCTTAAGATTGTAGAGTTGTCCTGGTAGAATTGTTTTCGGCATTTGATCTAAAATTGGCACTTTTCGATATATATTCGACAATCCATTCATTTTGCTGCTTATGTGACAATACGTAGACGACCGAGGTGCCCGGACAGGGGTTACACACACATGCTCGTGGTCATGGGGCTCCATTCTCAGGAATGACTTGCGGGTGCTGTCCCGCCCAATGACACCCCTGTTTACCGTAGAAAGGCAGTTGTAGTGTGTCAACTGAGGTTGTCTGGAAGCTTAATCTCACGTTTACAATTGGGGAATATGTCGAATAGTTTTTGGCTGGAGGTATATGAATATCATGGTAATACAAGCCCGATTTGCATTTACAGTAGTCAAGAAAATATTGGGTATGTGATGGTGTTGTCATTGTAGCTGATGTACTATTAGTTCTGTCATTGTAGTATTGTTTCAGCTGATATGCCATTAGTTTTCTCTAACAGACTGTTGTTTTTCCTGACATATCATTGAGATAGAATTGGTTTCTGTCATCAATCCATCTTATTTACTGTTAGATCTGTCATCCTAACCTGGATGAAAAGACAGCTTAAGATTGTAGAGTTGTCCTGGTAGAATTGTTTTCGGCATTTGATCTAAAATTGGCACTTTTCGATATATATTCGACAATCCATTCATTTTGCTGCTTATGTGACAATACGTAGACGACCGAGGTGCCCGGACAGGGGTTACACACACATGCTCGTGGTCATGGGGCTCCATTCTCAGGAATGACTTGCGGGTGCTGTCCCGCCCAATGACACCCCTGTTTACCGTAGAAAGGCAGTTGTAGTGTGTCAACTGAGGTTGTCTGGGAGCTTGATCTCACGTTTACAATTGGGGAATATGTCGAATAGTTTTTGGCTGGAGGTATATGAATATCATGGTAATACAAGCCCGATTTGCATTTACAGTAGTCAAGAAAATATTGGGTATGTGATGGTGTTGTCATTGTAGCTGATGTACTATTAGTTCTGTCATTGTAGTATTGTTTCAGCTGATATGCCATTAGTTTTCTCTAACAGACTGTTGTTTTTCCTGACATATCATTGAGATAGAATTGGTTTCTGTCATCGATCCATCTTATTTACTGTTAGATCTGTCATCCTAACCTGGATGAAAAGACAGCTTAAGATTGTAGAGTTGTCCTGGTAAAATTGTTTTCGGCATTTGATCTAAAATTGGCACTTTTCGATATAATTGACAATCCATTCATTTTGATGCCTATGTGACAATACTTAGACGACCGAGGTGCCCGGACAGGGGTTACACACACATGCTCGTGGTCATGGGGCTCCATTCTCAGGAATGACTTGAGGGTGCTGTCCCGCCCAATGACACCCCTGTTTACCGTAGAAAGGCAGTTGTAGTGTGTCAACTGAGGTTGTCTGGAAGCTTAATCTCACGTTTACAATTGGGGAATATGTCGAATAGTTTTTGGCTGGAGGTATATGAATATCATGGTAATACAAGCCCGATTTGCATTTACAGTAGTCAAGAAAATATTGGGTATGTGATGGTGTTGTCATTGTAGCTGATGTACTATTAGTTCTGTCATTGTAGTATTGTTTCAGCTGATATGCCATTAGTTTTCTCTAACAGACTGTTGTTTTTCCTGACATATCATTGAGATAGAATTGGTTTCTGTCATCGATCCATCTTATTTACTGTTAGATCTGTCATCCTAACCTGGATGAAAAGACAGCTTAAGATTGTAGAGTTGTCCTGGTAGAATTGTTTTCGGCATTTGATCTAAAATTGGCACTTTTCGATATATATTCGACAATCCATTCATTTTGATGCTTATGTGACAATACGTAGACGACCGAGGTGCCCGGACAGGGGTTACACACACATGCTCGTGGTCATGGGGCTCCATTCTCAGGAATGACTTGCGGGTGCTGTCCCGCCCAATGACACCCCTGTTTACCGTAGAAAGGCAGTTGTAGTGTGTCAACTGAGGTTGTCTGGGAGCTTGATCTCACGTTTACAATTGGGGAATATGTCGAATAGTTTTTGGCTGGAGGTATATGAATATCATGGTAATACAAGCCCGATTTGCATTTACAGTAGTCAAGAAAATATTGGGTATGTGATGGTGTTGTCATTGTAGCTGATGTACTATTAGTTCTGTCATTGTAGTATTGTTTCAGCTGATATGCCATTAGTTTTCTCTAACAGACTGTTGTTTTTCCTGACATATCATTGAGATAGAATTGGTTTCTGTCATCGATCCATCTTATTTACTGTTAGATCTGTCATCCTAACCTGGATGAAAAGACAGCTTAAGATTGTAGAGTTGTCCTGGTAGAATTGTTTTCGGCATTTGATCTAAAATTGGCACTTTTCGATATATATTCGACAATCCATTCATTTTGATGCTTATGTGACAATACGTAGACGACCGAGGTGCCCGGACAGGGGTTACACACACATGCTCGTGGTCATGGGGCTCCATTCTCAGGAATGACTTGCGGGTGCTGTCCCGCCCAATGACACCCCTGTTTACCGTAGAAAGGCAGTTGTAGTGTGTCAACTGAGGTTGTCTGGAAGCTTGATCTCACGTTTACAATTGGGGAATATGTCGAATAGTTTTTGGCTGGAGGTATATGAATATCATGGTAATACAAGCCCGATTTGCATTTACAGTAGTCAAGAAAATATTGGGTATGTGATGGTGTTGTCATTGTAGCTGATGTACTATTAGTTCTGTCATTGTAGTATTGTTTCAGCTGATATGCCATTAGTTTTCTCTAACAGACTGTTGTTTTTCCTGACATATCATTGAGATAGAATTGGTTTCTGTCATCAATCCATCTTATTTACTGTTAGATCTGTCATCCTAACCTGGATGAAAAGACAGCTTAAGATTGTAGAGTTGTCCTGGTAGAATTGTTTTCGGCATTTGATCTAAAATTGGCACTTTTCGATATATATTCGACAATCCATTCATTTTGATGCTTATGTGACAATACGTAGACGACCGAGGTGCCCGGACAGGGGTTACACACACATGCTCGTGGTCATGGGGCTCCATTCTCAGGAATGACTTGCGGGTGCTGTCCCGCCCAATGACACCCCTGTTTACCGTAGAAAGGCAGTTGTAGTGTGTCAACTGAGGTTGTCTGGGAGCTTGATCTCACGTTTACAATTGGGGAATATGTCGAATAGTTTTTGGCTGGAGGTATATGAATATCATGGTAATACAAGCCCGATTTGCATTTACAGTAGTCAAGAAAATATTGGGTATGTGATGGTGTTGTCATTGTAGCTGATGTACTATTAGTTCTGTCATTGTAGTATTGTTTCAGCTGATATGCCATTAGTTTTCTCTAACAGACTGTTGTTTTTCCTGACATATCATTGAGATAGAATTGGTTTCTGTCATCGATCCATCTTATTTACTGTTAGATCTGTCATCCTAACCTGGATGAAAAGACAGCTTAAGATTGTAGAGTTGTCCTGGTAGAATTGTTTTCGGCATTTGATCTAAAATTGGCACTTTTCGATATATATTCGACAATCCATTCATTTTGATGCTTATGTGACAATACGTAGACGACCGAGGTGCCCGGACAGGGGTTACACACACATGCTCGTGGTCATGGGGCTCCATTCTCAGGAATGACTTGCGGGTGCTGTCCCGCCCAATGACACCCCTGTTTACCGTAGAAAGGCAGTTGTAGTGTGTCAACTGAGGTTGTCTGGAAGCTTGATCTCACGTTTACAATTGGGGAATATGTCGAATAGTTTTTGGCTGGAGGTATATGAATATCATGGTAATACAAGCCCGATTTGCATTTACAGTAGTCAAGAAAATATTGGGTATGTGATGGTGTTGTCATTGTAGCTGATGTACTATTAGTTCTGTCATTGTAGTATTGTTTCAGCTGATATGCCATTAGTTTTCTCTAACAGACTGTTGTTTTTCCTGACATATCATTGAGATAGAATTGGTTTCTGTCATCGATCCATCTTATTTACTGTTAGATCTGTCATCCTAACCTGGATGAAAAGACAGCTTAAGATTGTAGAGTTGTCCTGGTAGAATTGTTTTCGGCATTTGATCTAAAATTGGCACTTTTCGATATATATTCGACAATCCATTCATTTTGCTGCTTATGTGACAATACGTAGACGACCGAGGTGCCCGGACAGGGGTTACACACACATGCTCGTGGTCATGGGGCTCCATTCTCAGGAATGACTTGCGGGTGCTGTCCCGCCCAATGACACCCCTGTTTACCGTAGAAAGGCAGTTGTAGTGTGTCAACTGAGGTTGTCTGGGAGCTTGATCTCACGTTTACAATTGGGGAATATGTCGAATAGTTTTTGGCTGGAGGTATATGAATATCATGGTAATACAAGCCCGATTTGCATTTACAGTAGTCAAGAAAATATTGGGTATGTGATGGTGTTGTCATTGTAGCTGATGTACTATTAGTTCTGTCATTGTAGTATTGTTTCAGCTGATATGCCATTAGTTTTCTCTAACAGACTGTTGTTTTTCCTGACATATCATTGAGATAGAATTGGTTTCTGTCATCGATCCATCTTATTTACTGTTAGATCTGTCATCCTAACCTGGATGAAAAGACAGCTTAAGATTGTAGAGTTGTCCTGGTAGAATTGTTTTCGGCATTTGATCTAAAATTGGCACTTTTCGATATATATTCGACAATCCATTCATTTTGATGCTTATGTGACAATACGTGAGCGACCGAGGTGCCCGGACAGGGTTACACACACATGCTCGTGGTCATGGGGCTCCATTCTCAGGAATGACTTGCGGGTGCTGTCCCGCCCAATGACACCCCTGTTTACCGTAGAAAGGCAGTTGTAGTGTGTCAACTGAGGTTGTCTGGGAGCTTGATCTCACGTTTACAATTGGGGAATATGTCGAATAGTTTTGGCTGGAGGTATATGAATATCATGGTAATACAAGCCCGATTTGCATTTACAGTAGTCAAGAAAATATTGGGTATGTGATGGTGTTGTCATTGTAGCTGATGTACTATTAGTTCTGTCATTGTAGTATTGTTTCAGCTGATATGCCATTAGTTTTCTCTAACAGACTGTTGTTTTTCCTGACATATCATTGAGATAGAATTGGTTTCTGTCATCAATCCATCTTATTTACTGTTAGATCTGTCATCCTAACCTGGATGAAAAGACAGCTTAAGATTGTAGAGTTGTCCTGGTAGAATTGTTTTCGGCATTTGATCTAAAATTGGCACTTTTCGATATATATTCGACAATCCATTCATTTTGATGCTTATGTGACAATACGTGAGGCGACCCGAGGTGCCGGACAGGGGTTACACACACATGCTCGTGGTCATGGGGCTCCATTCTCAGGAATGACTTGCGGGTGCTGTCCTACCAATGACACCCTGTTTACCGTAGAAAGGCAGTTGTAGTGTGTCAACTGAGGTTGTCTGGGAGCTTGATCTCACGTTTACAATTGGGGAATATGTCGAATAGTTTTTGGCTGGAGGTATATGAATATCATGGTAATACAAGCCCGATTTGCATTTACAGTAGTCAAGAAAATATTGGGTATGTGATGGTGTTGTCATTGTAGCTGATGTACTATTAGTTCTGTCATTGTAGTATTGTTTCAGCTGATATGCCATTAGTTTTCTCTAACAGACTGTTGTTTTTCCTGACATATCATTGAGATAGAATTGGTTTCTGTCATCGATCCATCTTATTTACTGTTAGATCTGTCATCCTAACCTGGATGAAAAGACAGCTTAAGATTGTAGAGTTGTCCTGGTAGAATTGTTTTCGGCATTTGATCTAAAATTGGCACTTTTCGATATATATTCGACAATCCATTCATTTTGATGCTTATGTGACAATCGTGAGACGACCGAGGTGCCGGACAGGGGTTACACACACATGCTCGTGGTCATGGGGCTCCATTCTCAGGAATGACTTGCGGGTGCTGTCCCTACCAATGACACCCTGTTTACCGTAGAAAGGCAGTTGTAGTGTGTCAACTGAGGTTGTCTGGGAGCTTGATCTCACGTTTACAATTGGGGAATATGTCGAATAGTTTTTGGCTGGAGGTATATGAATATCATGGTAATACAAGCCCGATTTGCATTTACAGTAGTCAAGAAAATATTGGGTATGTGATGGTGTTGTCATTGTAGCTGATGTACTATTAGTTCTGTCATTGTAGTATTGTTTCAGCTGATATGCCATTAGTTTTCTCTAACAGACTGTTGTTTTTCCTGACATATCATTGAGATAGAATTGGTTTCTGTCATCGATCCATCTTATTTACTGTTAGATCTGTCATCCTAACCTGGATGAAAAGACAGCTTAAGATTGTAGAGTTGTCCTGGTAGAATTGTTTTCGGCATTTGATCTAAAATTGGCACTTTCGATATATATTCGACAATCCATTCATTTTGATGCTTATGTGACAATACGTAGGCGACCGAGGTGCCGGACAGGGTTACACACACATGCTCGTGGTCATGGGGCTCCATTCTCAGGAATGACTTGCGGGTGCTGTCCCGCCTAATGACACCCTGTTTACCGTAGAAAGGCAGTTGTAGTGTGTCAACTGAGGTTGTCTGGGAGCTTGATCTCACGTTTACAATTGGGGAATATGTCGAATAGTTTTTGGCTGGAGGTATATGAATATCATGGTAATACAAGCCCGATTTGCATTTACAGTAGTCAAGAAAATATTGGGTATGTGATGGTGTTGTCATTGTAGCTGATGTACTATTAGTTCTGTCATTGTAGTATTGTTTCAGCTGATATGCCATTAGTTTTCTCTAACAGACTGTTGTTTTTCCTGACATATCATTGAGATAGAATTGGTTTCTGTCATCGATCCATCTTATTTACTGTTAGATCTGTCATCCTAACCTGGATGAAAAGACAGCTTAAGATTGTAGAGTTGTCCTGGTAGAATTGTTTTCGGCATTTGATCTAAAATTGGCACTTTTCGATATATATTCGACAATCCATTCATTTTGATGCTTATGTGACAATCGTGAGGCGACCGAGGTGCCCGGACAGGGGTTACACACATGCTCGTGGTCATGGGGCTCCATTCTCAGGAATGACTTGCGGGTGCTGTCCCGCCCAATGACACCCCTGTTTACCGTAGAAAGGCAGTTGTAGTGTGTCAACTGAGGTTGTCTGGGAGCTTGATCTCACGTTTACAATTGGGGAATATGTCGAATAGTTTTGGCTGGAGGTATATGAATATCATGGTAATACAAGCCCGATTTGCATTTACAGTAGTCAAGAAAATATTGGGTATGTGATGGTGTTGTCATTGTAGCTGATGTACTATTAGTTCTGTCATTGTAGTATTGTTTCAGCTGATATGCCATTAGTTTTCTCTAACAGACTGTTGTTTTTCCTGACATATCATTGAGATAGAATTGGTTTCTGTCATCGATCCATCTTATTTACTGTTAGATCTGTCATCCTAACCTGGATGAAAAGACAGCTTAAGATTGTAGAGTTGTCCTGGTAGAATTGTTTTCGGCATTTGATCTAAAATTGGCACTTTTCGATATATATTCGACAATCCATTCATTTTGATGCTTATGTGACAATACGTAGACGACCGAGGTGCCCGGACAGGGGTTACACACACATGCCCGTGGTCAGTGGGCTCCATTCTCAGGAATGACTTGCGGGTGCTGTCCACGCCCAATGACACCCCTGTTTACCGTAGAAAGGCAGTTGTAGTGTGTCAACTGAGGTTGTCTGGGAGCTTGATCTCACGTTTACAATTGGGGAATATGTTGAATAGTTTTTGGCTGGAGGTATATGAATATCATGGTAATACAAGCCCGATTTGCATTTACAGTAGTCAAGAAAATATTGGGTATGTGATGGTGTTGTCATTGTAGCTGATGTACTATTAGTTCTGTCATTGTAGTATTGTTTCAGCTGATATGCCATTAGTTTTCTCTAACAGACTGTTGTTTTTCCTGACATATCATTGAGATAGAATTGGTTTCTGTCATCGATCCATCTTATTTACTGTTAGATCTGTCATCCTAACCTGGATGAAAAGACAGCTTAAGATTGTAGAGTTGTCCTGGTAGAATTGTTTTCGGCATTTGATCTAAAATTGGCACTTTTCGATATATATTCGACAATCCATTCATTTTGATGCTTATGTGACAATACGTATTAGGCGACCGAGGTGCCGGACAGGGGTTACACACACATGCCGTGGTCAGTGGGCTCCATTCTCAGGAATGACTTGCGGGTGCTGTCCCGCCCAATGACACCCCTGTTTACCGTAGAAAGGCAGTTGTAGTGTGTCAACTGAGGTTGTCTGGGAGCTTGATCTCACGTTTACAATTGGGGAATATGTCAAATAGTTTTGGCTGGAGGTATATGAATATCATGGTAATACAAGCCCGATTTGCATTTACAGTAGTCAAGAAAATATTGGGTATGTGATGGTGTTGTCATTGTAGCTGATGTACTATTAGTTCTGTCATTGTAGTATTGTTTCAGCTGATATGCCATTAGTTTTCTCTAACAGACTGTTGTTTTTCCTGACATATCATTGAGATAGAATTGGTTTCTGTCATCGATCCATCTTATCTTATTTACTGTTAGATCTGTCATCCTAACCTGGATGAAAAGACAGCTTAAGATTGTAGAGTTGTCCTGGTAGAATTGTTTTCGGCATTTGATCATATATATTGTTATGGCATTCACCAGAATTATCACTCTCCCATTCATGTAGCTATAGCATTAACTACGATTATCACTCTGCCATATGTAAATGTTATGGCATTCACCAGAATTATCACTCTGCCATATATATAGTTATATGCCAGAGTGATAATCCTAGTGAATGCTATATGTAGTTATAACATTCACTAGTGTTATCACTCTGCCATATGTAGTTATAGCATTCACTAGAATTATCAATCTGCCATATTTGTAGTTATAGCATTCACTAGAATTATCAATCTGCCATATTTGCAGTTATAGCATTCACTAGAATTATCACTATGCCATGTTTGTAGTTATAGCATTCACTAATATTATCACTCTGCCATATGGAAATGTTATGGTTTTCTCAAGTATTATCACTCTGCCATATATGTAGTTATACAGGGTTTGAAATACCCCATATATTAGCATGCCATGGCACAGTAAATATTGAAATGGCAGAGATAAAAAAGGTTCTTGGTGCCCTTAAGGGATGCCTGAAGTTTTAGAGACATAACTCACCTCTAGTCATTTAATCCCCAAAACAAAACACTTACGCAATGACAAACAGGCAAAAACATTTATTGATTTTGTCGCCCTGGAAATCAGTGGAATTATGATGGATGATATAAAAAAATGTGGTTGTTTTTACATTTAGAATGATGAGAGTACTGATAGTTCGAGTATTGAGGAGGTAATTGTGTATGATTGATATATTGAACAAGTGAACCAGTCACAAAATTCTTCAAATTATCATCATCATTGCTACAGTCATTTATTCTGAAAAAGATGTGGGCACACTTGATTTCTGAAAGGCACACTTAAAATCTTTGCCTGGTGCCCTAAGGCACACTTTACAAAAAGTGTATTTCTATCCCTGTTATAGCATTCACTAGTATTATCACTCTGCCATATTTGTAGTTATAGCATTCGCTAGTATGATCACTCTGCCATATGTAAATGTTATGGCATTCTCTACAATTATCTCTGTGCCATATGTAAATGTTAGGGCATTGACCAGAATTATCACTGCGCCATATGTAAATGTTATGGCATTCACTAGAATTATGACTATAACATATATATACTTATGGCATTCCCTAGAATTATCACTCTGCCATATGTGAATGTTATGGCATTCACTAGAATTATCACTATAACATATATATACTTATAGCATTCACTAGAATTATCACTCTGTCATATGTAAATGTTATGGTCTTCACCAGAATTATCACTCTGCCATATGTAAATGTTATGGCATTCACTAGAATTATCTCTGTGCCATCTGTAAATGTTAGGGCATTCACCATTCACATATGTAAATGATTGGCATCATCTCTGCCATATGTAAATGTTAGGGCATTCACCAGAATTATCACTCTGCCATATGTAAGTGTTATGGCATTCACCAGAATTATCACTCTGCCATATGTAAATGTTATGGCATTCACTAGAATTATCACTGTGCCATAAATGTAGCTATACCATTCACTAGGATTATCAATCTGCAATATGTAAATGTTATGGCATTCACTAAAATTATGACTATAACATATATATACTTATGGCATTCACTAGGATTATCACTCTGCCATATGTAAATGTTATGGCATTCACTAGAATTATCACTATAACATATATATACTTAAAGCATTCACTAGAATTATCACTGCCATATGTAAATGTTATGGTATTCTCCAGAATTATCATTCTGCCATATGTAAATGTTATGGCATTCACTAGAATTATCACTGCCATATGTAAATGTTATGGTATTCTTCAGAATTATCACTTTAACATATATAAAGTTATGGCATTCACTAGAATTATCCCTCTGCCATATGTAAATGTTATGGTATTCATCAGAATTATCACTATAACATATATATAGTTATAGCATTCACTAGGATTATCACTCTTGTATATATATGTATAACATTCACTGATTTATTCACCATAGAATTATCATTCACTAGGACTGTCATATGTGTATATAGTTATAGCATTCACTAGAATTATCACTCTTGTATATATATATACTATAGCATTCACTAGGATTTATATCAATCCGCCATATGTGAATGTTATGGCATTCACTAGGACTATCTCTCTGCCATATGTAAATGTTATGGCATTCACTGGAATTATCTCTGCCATATATGTAGCTATAGCATTCACTAGCATTATCACTCTGCCATATGTAAATGTTATGGCATTCTCTAGAAATACCACTGTGCTATATATGTAGCTATAGCATTCACTAGGATTATCACTCTGCCATATGTAAATGTTATGGCATTCACTATGATTATCACTCTACCATGTATATATACTGATAACATTCACTAGGATTATCACTCTCCCATATGTATATATAGTTATAGCATTCACTAGGATTTATATCACTATGCCATATGTAAATGTTATGGCATTCACCAGAATTATCACTATAACATATATATATAGTTATAGCATTCACTAGAATTATCTCTCTGCCATATATGTAGCTATAGCATTCACTAGCATTATCAATCTGCCATATGTAAATGTTATTGCATTCACTAGGATTATCACTCTTGTATATATATACTGATAACATTCACTAGGATTTATATCAATCATGCCATATGTGAATGTTATGGCATTCACTAGGACTATCACTCTACCATGTGTATATAGTTATAGCATTCACTAGGATTATCACTCTTGTATATATATACTGATAACATTCACTAGGATTTATATCAATCCGCCATATGTGAATGTTATGGCATTCACTAGGACTATCACTCTACCTATATAGTTATAGCATTCACTAGGATTATCACTCTTGTATATATATACTGATAACATTCACTAGGATTTATATCAATCCGCCATATGTAAATGTTATGGCATTCACTGGAATTATCTCTGCCATATATGTAGCTATAGCATTCACTAGCATTATCACTCTGCCATATGTAAATGTTATGGCATTGACCAGAATTATCACTCTACCATGTATATATAGTTATAACATTCACTAGGATTACCACTCTTGTTAATATACTGATAGCATTCACTAGAATTATCTCTCTACCATATGTAAATGTTATGGCATTCACAAGAATTATCACTATAACATATATATAGTCATAGCATTCACTAGGATTATCACTCTGCCATATATGTAGTTATAGCATTCACTAAAATTATCTCTCTGCCATATGTAAATGTTATGGCATTCACCAGAATTATCACTCTGCCATATGTTAATGTTATTGAGTTCACTAGAATTTAATAATCATTGTGCCATAAATGTAGCTATAGCATTCACTAGGATTATCACTCTGCCATATGTAAATGTTATGGCATTCACTAGAATAATGACTATAACATATGTATACTTATGACATTCACCAGGATTATCACTCTGCCATATGTAAATGGTAGGTCATTCACCAGAATTATCACTCTGCCATATGTAAATGTTATAGCATTCACTAGAATTATCACTGTGCCATATATGTAGCTATAGCATTCACTGGGATTATCACTGTGCCATATGTAAATGATACGGCATTCACTAGAATTATCACTATGCCATATGTAAATGTTATAGCATTCACCAGAATTATCACTATGCCATCTGTAAATGTTATGGCATTCACTAGAATTATCACTGTGCCATATATGTAGCTATAGCATTCACTAGGATTATCACTCTGCCATATGCAAATGTTATGGCATTCACTAGAATTATCTATAACATTTTTATACTTATGGCATTCACTAGGATTATCACTCTGCCATATGTAAATGTTATGGTACATGGTGCCATATATGTATTCTCCAGAATTATCACTATGCCATATGTAAAATGTATATGGCATTCACTATAATTATCACTAACATTCACTAGGATGATCAATCTGCCATATGTAAATGTTATGGCATTCACTAGAATTATCATTCTGCCATATGTAAATGTTATGGTATTCACTCCAGAATTATCATGCCATCTGCCATATGTAAATGTTATGGCATTCACTAGAATTATCACTGCCATATGTAAATGTTATGCTGTATTACTGATAGCATTCAGAATTATCATTCTGCCATATGTAAATGTTATAGCATTCACTAGGATTATCACTCTGCCATATATGTAGTTGTAGCATTCACTAGAATTATCACTCTGCCATATGTAAATGTTATGGTATTCTCCAGAATTATCATTCTGCCATATGTAAATGTTATGGCATTCACTAGAATTATCACTGCCATATGTAAATGTTATGCTATTCTCCAGAATTATCATTCTGCCATATGTAAATGTTATAGCATTGACTAGGATTATCACTCTGCCATATATGTAGTTATAGCATTCACTAGAATTATCACTCTCCCATATGTAAATGTTATGGCATTCACCAGAATTATCACTCTGCCATATGTAAATGTTATAGCATTCACTAGGATTATCACTGTGCCATATGTAAATGTTATGGCATTCACCAGAATTATCACTACGCCATATGTAAATGTTATGGCATTCACTATAATTATAACTGTGCCATAAATGTAGCTATAGCATTCACTAGGATTACCAATCTGCCATATGTAAATGTTATGGTATTCTCCAGAATTATCATTCTGCCGTATGTAAATGTTAGGTAATTCACCAGAATTATCACTGCCATATGTAAATGTCATAGCATTCACCAGAATTATCACTACGCCATATGTAAATGTAATGGCATTCACTATAATTATAACTGTGCCATAAATGTAGCTATAGCATTCACTAGGATTACCAATCTGCCATATGTAAATGTTGTGGTATTCTCCAGAATTATCATTCTGCCATGTGTAAATGTTATGACATTCACTAGAATTATCACTGCCATATGTAAATGTTATGGTATTCTCCAGAATTATCATTCTGCCATATGTAAATGTTATGGCATTCACTAGAATTATCACTGCCATATGTAAATGTTATGGCATTCACTAGAATTATCACTATAACATATATATACTTAAAGCATTCACTAGGATTATCACTCTGCCATATGTAAATGTTATGGCATTCACTAGAATTATCACTGTGCCATATATGTAGCTATAGCATTCACTAGGATTATCACTCTGCCATATGTAAGTGTTATGGCTTTCACTAGAGTTATCACTATAACATATATATACTTATGGCATTCACTAGAATTATCACTCTGCCATATGTAAATGTTATGGCATTCACTAGAATTATCACTGCCATTTGTAAATGTTATGGTATTCTCCAGAATTATCATTCTGCCATATGTAAATGTTATGGTATTCTCCAGAATTATCATTCTGCCATATGTAAATGTTATGGCATTCACTAGAATTATCACTATAACATATATATACTTATAGCATTCACTAGGATTATCACTCTGCCATATGTAAATGTTATGGCATTCACTAGAATTATCACTGTGCCATATATGTAGCTATAGCATTCACTAGGATTATCACTCTGCCATATGTAAATGTTATGGCATTCACTAGAATTATCACTGCCATATGTAAATGTTATATAACATATATATACTTATGGCATTCACTAGAATTATCACTCTGCCATATGTAAATGTTATGGTATTCTCCAGAATTATCATTCTGCCATATGTAAATGTTATGGCATTCACTAGAATTATCACTGCCATATGTAAATGTTATGGTATTCTCCAGAATTATCATTGTGCCATATGTAAATGTTATAGCATTCTCTAGGATTATCACTCTGCCATATATGTAGTTATAGCATTCACTAGAATTATCACTCTCCCATATATGTAGTTATAGCATTCACTAAAATTATCTCTCTGCCATATGTAAATGTAATGGCATTCACCAGAATTATCACTCTGCCATATGTAAATGTTATGGCGTTCACTAGAATTAGCATTGTGCCATAAATGTAGCTATAGCATTCACTTGGATTATCACTCTGCCATATGTAAATGTTAGGTAATTCACCAGAATTATCACTCTGCCATATGTAAATGTTATAGCATTCACCAGAATTATCACTGTGCCATATGTAAATGTTATGGCATTCACTATAATTATCACTGTGCCATAAATGTAGCTATAGCATTCACTAGGATTATCAATCTGCCATATGTAAATGTTATGGTATTCTCCAGAATTATCATTCTGCCATATGTAAATGTTATGGCATTCATCAGAATTATCACTGCCATATGTAAATGTTATGGTATTCTCCAGAATTATCATTCTGCCATATGTAAATGTTATGGCATTCACTAGAATTATCACTGCCATATGTAAATGTTATGGTATTCACCAGAATTATCACTATAACATATATATAGTTATAGCATTCACTAGAATTATCCCTCTGCCATATATAGTTATAGCTATAGCATTCACATATAATTATCTCCCAGCCATATGTAAATGTTATGGTATTCACTAGAATTATCATTGTATATGTAAATGTATAGCATTCACTAGAATTATCACTATACCATATGTAACATATGTTAGGTAATTCACCAGAATTATCACTCTGCCATATGTAAATGTTATAGCATTCACCAGAATTATCACTGTGCCATATGTAAATGTTATGGCATTCACTATAATTATCACTGTGCCATAAATGTAGCTATAGCATTCACTAGGATTATCAATCTGCCATATGTAAATGCTATGGTATTCTCCAGAATTATCATTCTGCCATATGTAAATGTTATGGCATTCACTAGAATTATCACTGCCATATGTAAATGTTATGGTATTCTCCAGAATTATCATTCTGCCATATGTAAATGTTATGGCATTCACTAGAATTATCACTGCCATATGTAAATGTTATGGTATTCACCAGAATTATCACTATAACATATATATAGTTATAGCATTCACTAGAATTATCCCTCTGCCATATATGTAGCTATAGCATTCACCATAATTATCTCCCAGTCATATGTAAATGTTATGGTATTCACCAGAATTATCACTATAACATATATATAGGTACAGCATATGTAAATGTTATGGCATTCACTAGAATTATCACTGTGCCATTATATGTAGCTATAGCATTCACCAGAATTATCACTCTGCCATATGTAAATGTTATGGCATTCACTAGAATTGTCACTGTGTCATATATGTAGCTATAGCATTCACTAGGATTATCACTCTGCCATATGTAAATGTTATGGCATTCACTAGAATTATCACTGTACCATATATGTAGCTATAGCATTCACTAGGATTATCACTCTGCCATATGTAAATGTTATGGCATTCACTATGATTATCACTGCCATATGTAATATGTTATAGCATTATAACATTCACTAGTAAATTATCACTCTCCCATATGTATATATAGTTATAGGATTATCATTCTGCCATATGTAAATGTTATGGCATTCACTAATTATCCATATGTAAATGTTATGGCATTCTAGCCATAATTATCACTGTGCCATATAATTATACGGCATTCACTGATTTATCATGTGCCATATATAGTTATAGCATTCACTAGGATTATCATTCTTGTGCCATATGTAAATGTTATGCATTCACTAGAATTATCACTGCCATATTAAATCTATGCATGTATATATTATCGCATTCTGCCATATGTAAATGTTATAGCATTCACTAGGATTATCTCTCTGCCATATGTAAATGTTATGGCATTCACTAGAATTATCTCTGCCATATATATGTATGCTATGGTATCTCACAGATTATCTCTCTGCCATATGTAAAATGTTATGGCATTCACCAGAATTATCACTCTACCATGTATATATGGTTATAACATTCACTAGGATTATCACTCTTGCCATATTTACTGATAGCATTCACTAGAATTATCTCTCTACCATATGTAAATGTTATGGCATTCACCAGAATTATCACTTATAACATATATATAGTTATAGCATTCACTAGGATTATCACTCTGCCATATATGTAGATATAGCATTCACTAGGTTTATCACTCTGCCATGTGTAAATGTTATGGCATTCACATCATTTCCAGCCTCAGAAGATGAAATCTTGTCTTGAATGTCTTTTTGTAGAAATAATCTGAAAATGGTTACCTAATGTCACCATAATGTCAACATCAGCCTGATCACTTGAGTTGTGTGCATTACAACAAATTTTGAACCTTGATCTGATCAACCAATCTCAAAAGCAAAGTGAACTTTTATGAACAGAACCAACGTGAAACGGAAGCAAAATAATCCGTACCAAAGCAGACCAAGCATAAATGAAAATATACCATGCATACTGAAGCGTAAAGAGCAGAATGTGCCTGCCGCGACAAAGGCGAAATAAACCGAACATTAAATAGCCATATGTACAGGCCGATCATAATGTGCATAATGATTTGAATCAAAATGGATAAAATTGAGTGAAGTAAACTCAACCTAATGAATCATTTTAAACCAAAGTTACTCCGATAAAATAAAATAAAATAATAATAAGAAATCAAGATAAAAAAAACCCATCCCTAAACAAATTAAATACTGAACTAACAAAATTAATGGAATTAACAAGATAACTAACAAATGGTTGCTAAAAGAATATGTGTGAGTTCAATGAGCCAATACATTGAGTATTTTTTATGTTACTTTGAAGTTTTTTTATATGTATTCGTACAAACCAGCGAAATACCAGAATAAGTTATTTATCATTTTGCCGCAACCTAACTTTCATTTTGTTTTGTATTTTTCATGTAAATCATCTGTCTACATGGGACAATGGACAAGTCGACAGGTCCAGCTGCCAAGTCAAGATGTGGAACCATCACAAGGGATCCGAAGCGACACCAAGAACCAGTACACAGTTCCAAGACCAGCCAGATTCCTCACCCAGATACCCTGATGACAGCAGAAAGAACTTGCTCTCCAGTAACAAAAGACAATGATAGGTTTAATTGTTATTTACTATACTATAAGTCACATTTTGTAGTGTCATTAACAGAAAGGCTAAAAGACTGGCTTTATCAAATAAGTGTCTTTGTTACAAACTATTTAATCTCACATAATTCAGGAAGATTACCTTTATAAGATTACTGTTAAGAAGTTCGAACAGCTCTTTCACGTTTTAGATGTTCCTCTCATGATATTTTTTATTGAAGCAGGATGTTATATAAACATTAGTGGGACCAAAGAATTTGCAATGTTTGTAACTTAAATTCAGTTGAAGATGAAAATAATGTTCTGCTTGTATGTCCTGTTTACTTACAACTGAGAGAAAGACACCTGCAACCCTATTACTTTACATGCACAAATTTAACTAAATTTCATTTATTGTTATCCAATACAAATGGTAAAGTTCTGCAAGATTTAGCTATGTTCATTTATCGTGCCTCCATGTACAGATTGGACATAAATGCAAAATGAGAGGCTGCAATTTAGCCGTGTGAGCTTTTACAATTATAATTTACAATTTTACATTTTATATCTTTATACTATGTCTTATTGTATATTTTGTATTGTAATGTACTATAGACCTGTGGCCTTATTAAGTACTGAAATAAAGAATGCATGGATACTATACTACCAGTTCCATATGATTGTCCATTAACTGAATGTCTGCATCATTGTCCATCCAAGCATGGGGACCAAACCTTTTCAGACAGCGGAGAAGTTATCACAGAGTAATAATTTGTACAAAAATTCATTATTAATTATTACCACTCCAAGCGATACATTAGGATTCAGATAATAGAAAAATGTAAATATACAATTTCAGCTTCATTATGATCAGTAATAGCTATGAGAAAGACACCAGTCAAAAGTAATAAAAACTCATAGCACTATCAATCAATCAATAATTTATTTACTTTAGGCCACCAGCCCATAACAAAGTTGTACAGTAATATTTACATACACATTAAATCACATGATGCGCATAAACGTTGACATAATAAAGATTTCCTTAATACAGTTGCATGATATATATAATAGGCTACATTCTTAATTTATTTCATCATTATTAGAGGTCATTAGTAATATAAAATTATGTCTTACTGGTAGTTTTAGAAATGTTTCTGGTATGCATTGCTGCCTAATATTATTAAGAGATTTACATTCTAACGTGAAGTGCATTTCATCTTCTATTTTACCGTTTTACAAAGTTGACAATATCTTCCTCCCTGATGATACCCTGAGCCCTCTCGGTTTCTATTTCTTATTGTGAAACTCCACACCTTAAACTTGCTAATACTCTTCTATATTTCTGAATCTTTACAACATTTAAATATTGTTCTGGTTCAGATACCTAAATGTACATAATTTTGAAGAAGTCTCTGCACTGACATACCATTCTGTAATAAAAACATCTCTCATCCTTTGTACAAATTCAAACAAGAAACATTCTATATTCCCTACTCCCCCATTCAACCATACAACCCCAAAAACGTTACAATACAAAAGAATTCTTATGGCAGATACCCATTTTACCTTACCCGAGTTGTCATAAACCCACAACATATTATAACATATTTTAACATATCTGTACTGAGGCATTCTCATAACTTTTAACCAATATTTTACTGTTCTTTTATACTTCCCATCAAAAGTTTGGACTCGCTTAGAGCACTCACTATATGTTATGTATGTATATGTGGTTACATCAAAGATTGATTTCTCCACTAACTTGGGAGAACCACCTGCAAGTCTTATGCAGATGACTTGCACGAGGATTATGCATCAAATTGCTGAAAAGCATGTGCAAATATTGTGCACGTAAACAGCTGCGTTTTGGTGGAAAGTATTGTTATGAATTTGCCAGTTTTCACTGAGTTTTATCATTTATTGAACTCATGACAATAATCTTTCCAACGTTACAAATTTGTTTTACAATACATTAGTTCATGTGTAAACAGTACCTTTAAACAGTATGGAATATTTTGCAAAATTTAGATTAGAACAGTTGCCTGAAGTAAGTGGCTATATTTACACTAAATTGAGTCTAAACTTTTGATGGGAAGTATAGATGTATAAACTACTACAGGGTATCGTCCGCACTCCCCTAATACTGCATAATCTGGCATTTTATCAGGAACCTGCATAAATCTATTACATACTTGAATATGTATTCTTTCAGTATTCTCATATTTTCTGTGACCCCAAATTTCACAACCATAACATAGAATTGGTAACACTTCTGTATTGAACATTTTTTAAAAACACCTTATAATCAATACTGATATTACTTTTTTTTACTACCCAACATCTTCTTTGGATATAACGCCTTTTCATTTCTTGTTGTTCTCCAGGATAACTGAGGGGTAAACATAACTCCAAGATATTTATATTTCTCTAGTTCTTTTCCATTATAAGACCATTTCTCCTTTTTAGCAATCGGTCCCCCTTTCCTAAAAACATCCCATCCCTTTACAGTTGCATAGCCCTGCCATGTGCTGGTGCCCATCCCTTTACAGTTGCATAGCTCTGTCATGTTCTGGTGCCAATCCCTTTACAGTTGCATAGCCCTGCCATGTTCTGGTGCCCATCGCTTTACAGTTGCATAGCCCTGCCATGTTCTGGTGCCCATCCCTTTACAGTTGCATAGCCCTGTCATGTTCTGGTGCCCATCCCTTTACAGGTGCATAGCCCTGCCATGTTCTGGTACCCATCCCTTTACAGTTGCATAGCCCTGTCGTGTTCTGGTGCCCATCCCTTTACAGTTGCATAGCCCTGCCATGTTCTGGTGCCCATCCCTTTACAGTTACGTAGCCCTGTAATGTTCTGGTGCCCATCCCTTTACAGTTACATAGTCCTGTCATGTTCTGGTGCCCATCGCTTTACAGTTGTATAGCCCTGCCATGTTCTGGTGCCCATCCCTTTACAGTTGCATAGCCCTGCCATGTTCTGGTGCCCATCCCTTTACAGGTGCATAGCCCTACCATATTCTGGTGCCCATCCCTTTACAGTTGCATAGCCCTGCCATGTTCTGGTGCCCATCCCTTTACAGTTGCATAGCCCTGCCATGTTCTGGTGCCATCCCTTTACAGTTGCATAGCCCTGCCATGTTCTGGTGCCCATCCCTTTACAGGTGCATAGCCCTACCATGTTCTTGTGCCCATCCCTTTACAGTTGCATAGCCCTGCCATGTTCTGGTGCCCATCGCTTTACAGTTGCATAGCCCTGCCATGTTCTGGTGCCCATCCCTTTACAGTTGCATAGACCCTGTCATGTTCTGGTGCCCATCCCTTTACAGTTCCATACCCCTGCCATGTTCTGGTGCCCATCGCTTTACAGTTGCATAGCCCTGCCATGTTCTGGTGCCCATCCCTTTACATTTGCATAGCCCTGCCATGTTCTGGTGTCCATCCCTTTACAGTTGCATAGCCCTGTCATGTTCTGGTGCCCATCCCTTTACAGGTGCATAGCCCTGCCATGTTCTGGTGCCAATCCCTTTACAGTTGCATAGCCCTGTCATGTTCTGGTGCCCATCCCTTTACAGTTACGTAGTCCTGTCATGTTCTGGTGCCAATCGCTTTACAGTGTGCATAGCCCTGCCATGTTCTGGTGCCCATCCCTTGCTACAGTTGCATAGCCCTGCCATTTTTTCTGGTGCCCATCCCTTTACAGTTGCATAGGCCTGCCATTTTCTGGTGCCCATCCCTTTACAGTTGCATAGCCCTGTCATGTTCTGGTGCCCATCCCTTTACAGTTGCATAGCCCTGTCATGTTCTGGTGCCCATCCCTTTACAGTTCCATAGCCCTGCCATGTTCTTGTGCCCATCGCTTTACAGTTGCATAGCCCTGCCATGTTCTGGTGCCCATCCCTTTACATTTGCATAGCCCTGTCATGTTCTGGTGTCCATCCCTTTACAGTTGCATAGCCCTGTCATGTTCTGGTGCCCATCCCTTTACAGGTGTGTAGCCCTGCCATGTTCTGGTGCCAATCCCTTTACAGTTGCATAGCCCTGTCATGTTCTGGTGCCCATCCCTTTACAGTTACGTAGTCCTGTCATGTTCTGGTGCCAATCGCTTTACAGTTGCATAGCCCTGCCATTTTCTGGTGCCCATCCCTTTACAGTTGCATAGCCCTGCCATGTTCTTGTGCCCATCGCTTTACAATTGCATAGCCCTGCCATGTTCTGGTGCCCATCCCTTTACAGTTGCATAGCCCTGCCATGTTCTGGTGCCCATCCCTTTACAGTTGCATAGCCCTGTCATGTTCTGGTGCCCATCCCTTTACAGTTGTATAGACCCTGTCATGTTCTGGTGCCCATCCCTTTACAGTTGCATAGCCCTGCCATGTTCTGGTGCCCATCGCTTTACAGTTGCATAGCCCTGCCATGTTCTGGTGCCCATCCCTTTACAGTTTCATAGCCCTGCCATGTTCTGGTGCCAATCCCGTTACAGTTGCATAGCCCTGTCATGTTCTGGTGCCCATCCCGTTACAGTTGCATTGCTCTCTCATGTTCTGGTGCCCACCCTTTCACAGTTTCATAGCCGTGCCATGTTCTGGTGCCCACCCTTTCACAGTTTCATAGCTGTGCCATGTTCTGGTGCCCACCCTTTTACAGTTCCATAGCCCTGCCATGTTCTGGTGCCCATCGCTTTACAGTTGTCTAGCTCTGTCATGTTCTGGTGCCCATCCCTTTACAGTTGCATAACCGTGCCATGTTCTAGTGCCCATCCCTTTACAGTTGCACAGCCCTGTCATGTTCAGGTGCCCATCCCTTTACAGTTGCATAGCACTGACATGTTGTGATACCTATCCCTTTACACTTGCATAGGGCTGCCATGTTCTGGTGCCCATGCCTTTACAGGTGCATAGCCCTGCCATGTTCTGGTGCCCATCCCTTTACAGTTGCATAGCCCTGTCATGTTCTGGTGCCCTTCCGTTTACAGTTGCATAGCCGTGCCATGTTCTGGTGCCCATCGCTTTACAGTTGCATAGCCCTGCCATGTTCTGGTGCCCATCCCTTTACAGTTGCATAGCCCTGTCATGTTCTGGTGCCCTTCTCTCTACAGTTGCATAGCCCTGCCATGTTCTGGTGCCCATCGTATTACAGTTGCAAAGCCCTGTCGTGTTCTGGTGCCCATCCCTTTACAGTTGCATTGCCCTGCCATGTTCTGGTGCCCTTCTCTCTACAGTTGCATAGCCCTGCAATGTTCTGGTGCCCATCGCTTTACAGCTGCATAACCCTGTCATGTTCTGGTGCCCATCCCTTTACAGTTGCATAGCCGTGTCATGTTCTGGTGCCCATCCCGTGTTAAGTTGCATAGCCGTGCCATGTTCTGGTGCCCATCGCTTTACAGTTGCATAACCCTGTCATGTTCTGGTGCCCATCCCTTTACAGTTGCATAGCCCTGCCATGTTCTGGTGCCCATCGCTTTACAGTTGCATAGCCCTGCCATGTTCTGGTGCCCATCCCTTTACAGTTTCATATATGCCATCCTTTACAGTTCCATACCCCTGCTATGTTCTGGTGCCCATCGCTTACAGTTGCATACAGCCCAGCAATGTTCTGGTGCCCATCCCTTTACATTTGCATAGCCCTGTCATGTTCTGTGTCCATCCCCTACAGTTGCATAGCTCCTGTCATGTTCTGTGCCCATCCCTTTACAGGTGCATAGCCCTGCCATGTTCTGGTGCCAATCCCTTTACAGTTGCATAGTCCTGTCATGTTCTGGTGCCAACCGCTTTACAGTTGCATAGCCCTGCCATTTTCTGGTGCCCATCCCTTTTACAGTTGTATGGCCCTGCCATTTTCTGGTGCCCATCCCTTTACAGTTGCATAGGCCTGCACATTTTCTGGTGCCCATCCCTTTACAGTTGTATTAGCCCTGTCATGTTCTGGTGCCCATCCCTTTACAGTTACATAGCCCTGCCATGTTCTTGTGCCCATCGCTTTACATAATTGCATAGCCCTGCCATGTTCTGGTGCCCATCCCTTTACAGTTGTGATAGCCCTGTCATGTTCTGGTGCCCATCCCTTTACAGTTGTATAGACCCTGTCATGTTCTGGTGCCCATCGCTTTACAGTTGCATAGCCCTGCCATGTTCTGGTGCCCATCGCTTTACAGTTGCATAGCCCTGCCATGTTCTGGTGCCCATCCCTTTACAGTTTCATAGCCCCTGCTATGTTCTGGTTCCAACTCGCTACAGTTGCATAGCCCTGTCATGTTCTGGTGCCCATCCCGTTACAGTTGCATTGCTCTCTCATGTTCTGGTGCCCACCCTTTCACAGTTTCATAGCCGTGCCATGTTCTGGTGCCCACCCTTTCACAGTTTCATAGCTGTGCCATGTTCTGGTGCCCATCCCTTTACAGTTGCATAGCCCTGTCATGTTCTGGTGCCCATCCCTTTGCAGTTGTATAGACCCTGTCATGTTCTGGTGCCCATCGCTTTACAGTTGTCTAGCTCTGTCATGTTCTGGTGCCTATCGCTTTACAGTTGCATAGCCCTGCCATGTTCTGGTGCCAATCCCGTTACAGTTGCATAGCCCTGTCATGTTCTGGTGCCCATCCCGTTACAGTTGCATTGCTCTCTCATGTTCTGGTGCCCACCCTTTCACAGTTTCATAGCCGTGCCATGTTCTGGTGCCCACCCTTTCACAGTTTCATAGCTGTGCCATGTTCTGGTGCCCACCCTTTTACAGTTCCATAGCCCTGCCATGTTCTGGTGCCCATCGCTTTACAGTTGTGTCTAGCTCTGTCATGTTCTGGTGCCTATCGCTTTACAGTTGCATAGCCCTGTCATCAGTTCTGGTGCCACCCCTTGACAGTTGCATAGCACTGCCATGTTCTGGTGCCAACCCTTTACAGTTGCATAGCCCTGTCATGTTCTGGTGCCCTTCTCTACAGTTGCATAACCTGTATATGTTCTGGTGCCCATCGCTTTTCAGGTGCATAGCACTGACATGTTCTTAGTACCTATCCCTTTTTACAGTTGCATAGCCCTGCCATGTTCTGGTGCCCATCCCTTTACAGTTGCATAACCGCGGCTATGTTCTAGTGCTCCATCCCCTTTACAGTTGCACAGCCCTGTCATGTTCAGGTGCCCATCCCTTTACAGTTGCATAGCACTGACATGTTGTGATACCTATCCCTTTACACTTGCATAGGGCTGCCATGTTCTGGTGCCCATGCCTTTACAGGTGCATAGCCCTGCCATGTTCTGGTGCCCATCCCTTTACAGTTGCATAGCCCTGTCATGTTCTGGTGCCCTTCCGCTTACAGTTGCATAGTGCAGTACATGTTCTGGCGCCCATCGCTTTACAGTTGCATAGCCCTGCCATGTTCTGGTGCCCATCCCTTTACAGTTGCATAGCCCTGTCATGTTCTGGTGCCCTTCTCTCTACAGTTGCATAGCCCTGCCATGTTCTGGTGCCCATCAGATATTACAGCTGCAAAGCCCTGTCGTGTTCTGGTGTCCATCCCTTTACAGTTGCATTGCCCTGCCATGTTCTGGTGCCCTTTCTCTACAGTTGCATAGCCCTGCAATGTTCTGGTGCCCATCGCTTTACTGGTGCTGCATAACCCTGTCATGTTCTGGTGCCCATCCCTTTTACAGTTGCCGCAGCCCTGTCATGTTCTGGTGCCCATCCCGTTTAAGTTGCATAGCCGTGCCATGTTCTAGTGTCAACCCTTTACAGTTGCATAGCCCTGTCGTGTTCTGGTGCCCATCGCTTTAAAGTTGCATCGCCCTGCCATGTTCTGGTGCCCATCGCTTTACAGTTGCATAACCCTGTCATGTTCTGGTGCCCATCCCTTTACAGTTGCATAGCCCTGCCATGTTCTGGTGCCCATCGCTTTACAGTTGCATAGCCCTGCCATGTTCTGGTGCCCATCCCTTTACAGTTGCATATATGCCATCCCTTTACAGTTCCATACCCCTGCCATGTTCTGGTGCCCATCGCTTTACAGTTGCATAGCCAAGCAATGTTCTGGTGCCCATCCCTTTACATTTGCATAGCCCTGTCATGTTCTGGTGTCCATCCCTTTACAGTTGCATAGCCCTGTCATGTTCTGGTGCCCATCCCTTTACAGGTGCATAGCCCTGCCATGTTCTGGTGCCAATCCCTTTACAGTTGCATAGTCCTGTCATGTTCTGGTGCCAATCGCTTTACAGTTGCATAGCCCTGCCATTTTCTGGTGCCCATCCCTTTACAGTTGCATGGCCCTGCCATTTTCTGGTGCCCATCCCTTTACAGTTGCATAGGCCTGCCATTTTCTGGTGCCCATCCCTTTACAGTTGCATAGCCCTGTCATGTTCTGGTGCCCATCCTTTTACAGTTACATAGCCCTGCCATGTTCTTGTGCCCATCGCTTTACAATTGCATAGCCCTGCCATGTTCTGGTGCCCATCCCTTTACAGTTGCATAGCCCTGTCATGTTCTGGTGCCCATCCCTTTACAGTTGTATAGACCCTGTCATGTTCTGGTGCCCATCGCTTTACAGTTGCATAGCCCTGCCATGTTCTGGTGCCCATCGCTTTACAGTTGCATAGCCCTGCCATGTTCTGGTGCCCATCCCTTTACAGTTTCATAGCCCTGCCATGTTCTGGTTCCAATCCCGTTACAGTTGCATAGCCCTGTCATGTTCTGGTGCCCATCCCGTTACAGTTGCATTGCTCTCTCATGTTCTGGTGCCCACCCTTTCACAGTTTCATAGCCGTGCCATGTTCTGGTGCCCACCCTTTCACAGTTTCATAGCTGTGCCATGTTCTGGTGCCCATCCCTTTACAGTTGCATAGCCCTGTCATGTTCTGGTGCCCATCCCTTTACAGTTGTATAGACCCTGTCATGTTCTGGTGCCCATCGCTTTACAGTTGTCTAGCTCTGTCATGTTCTGGTGCCTATCGCTTTACAGTTGCATAGCCCTGTCGTGTTCTGGTGCCCACCCCTTGACAGTTGCATAGCACTGCCATGTTCTGGTGCCAACCCTTTTACAGTTGCATAGCCCTGTCATGTTCTGGTGCCCTTCTCTCTACAGTTGCATAACCGTGCCATGTTCTGGTGCCCATCGCTTTTCAGGTGCATAGCACTGACATGTTCTAGTACCTATCCCTTTACAGTTGCATAGCCCTGCCATGTTCTGGTGCCCATCCCTTTACAGTTGCATAACCCTGCCATGTTCTAGTGCCCATCCCTTTACAGTTGCACAGCCCTGTCATGTTCAGGTGCCCATCCCTTTACAGTGCATAGCACTGACATGTTGTGGTACCTATCCCTTTACAGTTGCATAGGGCTGCCATGTTCTGGTGCCCATGCCTTTACAGGTGCATAGCCCTGCCATGTTCTGGTGCCCATCCCTTTACAGTTGCATAGCCCTGTCATGTTCTGGTGCCCTTCCGTTTACAGTTGCATAGCCGTGCCATGTTCTGGTGCCCATCACTTTACAGCTGCATAGCCCTGCCATGTTCTTGTGCCCATCCCTTTACAGTTGCATAGCCCTGTCATGTTCTGGTGCCCTTCTCTCTACAGTTGCATAGCCCTGCCATGTTCTGGTGCCCATCGTATTACAGTTGCATAGCCCTGTCATGTTCTGGTGCCCATCCCGTTTAAGTTGCATAGCCGTGCCATGTTCTGGTGTCAACCCCTTTACAGTTGCATAGCCCTGTCGTGTTCTGGTACCTATCCCTTTACAGTTGCATAGCCCTGCCATGTTCTGGTGCCCATCCCTTTACAGTTGCAGAGCCCTGTCATGTTCTGGTGCCCATCCCTTTACAGGTGCGTAGCCCTGCCATGTTCTGGTGCCAATCCCTTTACAGTTGCATAGCCCTGTCATGTTCTGGTGCCAATCCCTTTACAGTTGCATAGCCCTGTCATGTTCTGGTGCCCTTCTCTCTACAGTCGCATAGCTCTGCTATGTTCTGGTGCCCATCGCTTTACAGTTGCATAACCCTGTCATGTTCTGGTGCCCATCGTATTACAGTTGCATAGCCCTGTCGTGTTCACGTGCCTATCCCTTTACAGGTGCATAGCACTGACATGTTGTGGTACCTATCCCTTTACAGTTGCATAGCCCTACCATGTTCTGGTGCCCATCCCTTTACATTTGCATAGCCCTGTCATGTTGTGGTGTCCATCCCTTTACAGTTGCATAGCCCTGTCATGTTCTGGTGCCCATCCCTTTACAGGTGCATAGCCCTGTCATGTTCAGGTGCCCATCCCTTTACAGGTGCATAGCACTGACATGTTGTGGTACCTATCCCTTTACAGTTGCATAGGGCTGCCATGTTCTGGTGCCCATGCCCTGGTGCCCATGCCTTTACAGGTGCATAGCCCTGCCATGTTCTGGTGCCCATCCCTTTACAGTTGCATAGCCCTGTCATGTTCTGGTGCCCTTCCGTTTACAGTTGCATAACCGTGCCATGTTCTGGTGCCCATCGCTTTACAGCTGCATAGCCCTGCCATGTTCTTGTGCCCATCCCTTTACAGTTGCATAGCCCTGTCATGTTCTGGTGCCCTTCTCTCTACAGTTGCATAGCCCTGCCATGTTCTGGTGCCCATCGTATTACAGTTGCATAGCCCTGTCGTGTTCTGGTGCCCATCGCTCTACAGTTGCATAGCCCTGCCATGTTCTGGTGCCCATCGTATTACAGTTGCATAGCCCTGTCGTGTTCTGGTGCCCATCGCTTTACAGTTGCATAGCCCTGCAATGTTCTGGTGCCCATCGCTTTACAGCTGCATAACCCTGTCATGTTCAGGTGCCCATCCCTTTACAGTTGCATAGCCCTGTCATGTTCTGGTGCCCATCCCGTTTAAGTTGCATAGCCGTGCCATGTTCTGGTGTCAACCCCTTTACAGTTGCATAGCCCTGTCGTGTTCTGGTGCCCATCGCTTTAAAGTTGCATCGCCCTGCCATGTTCCAGTGCCCATAGCTTTACAGTTGCATAACCCTGTCATGTTCTGGTGCCCATCCCTTTACAGTTGCATAGCCCTGCCATGTTCTGGTGCCCATCCCGTTACAGTTACATAGCCCTGTCATGTTCTGGTGCCCATCCCTTTACAGTTTCATAGCCCTGCCATGTTCTGGTGCCAATCCCTTTACAGTTGCATAGCCCTGTCATGTTCTGGTGCCCTTCTCTCTACAGTCGCATAGCTCTGCTATGTTCTGGTGCCCATCGCTTTACAGTTGCATAACCCTGTCATGTTCTGGTGCCCATCGTATTACAGTTGCATAGCCCTGTCGTGTTCACGTGCCTATCCCTTTATAGGTGCATATCACTGACATGTTGTGGTACCTATCCCTTTACAGTTGCATAGCCCTGCCATGTTCTGGTGCCCATCCCTTTACAGTTGCAGAGCCCTGTCATGTTCTGGTGCCCATCCCTTTACAGGTGCGTAGTCCTGTTATGTTCTGGTACCTATCCCTTTACAGTTGCATAGCCCTGCCATGTTCTGGTGCCCATCCCTTTACAGTGGCATAGGCCTGCCATGTTTTGGTGCCCATCCCTTTACAGGTGCATAGCCCTACCATGTTCTGGTGCCCATCCCTTTACAGTTGCATAGCCCTTTCATGTTCTGGTGACCATCCGTTTACAGTTGCATAGCCCTGCCATGTTCTGGTGCCCATCGCTTTACAGTTGCATAGCCCTGCCATGTTCTGGTGCCCATCCCTTTACAGTTGCATAGCCGTGCCATGTTCTGGTGCCCACCCCTTTACAGTTGCATAGCACTGACACCTTCTAGTACCTATCCCTTTACAGTTGCATAGCCCTGCCATGTTCTAGTGCCCATCCCTTTACAGTTGCACAGCCCTGTCGTGTTCTGTTGCCCACCCCTTTACAGTTGCATAGCCCTGCCATGTTCTGTTGCCCACCCCTTTACAGTTGCATGGCCCTGTCGTGTTCTGTTGCCCACCCCTTTACAGTTTCATAGCCGTGCAATGTTCTGGTGCCCACCCTTTTACAGTTCCATAGCCCTGCGATGTTCTGGTGCCCATCGCTTTACAGTTGTATAGCTCTGTCATGTTCTGTTGCCCATCCCTTTACAGTTGCATGGCCCTGTCGTGTTCTGTTGCCCACCCCTTTACAGTTGCATAGCCCTGCCATGTTCTGGTGCCAACCCCTTTACAGTTGCATAGCCCTGTCATAGCACGTGTGCAGTGAAATAGGTTCGCGCAACTTGGAAACGGGCTGTCCGGTGAATACTCGGTGAAGGCTTTGGTGTGAGCTATTTTCCTAATGTTTTGTTGATATTTCACAGGCGCGAGCTTTTTATATGTTATGACAGTAAATTAACTGTTTATATAATTTCATTTGTCTATTTCACCACACGTTCTTCTTACCGAGTCACTTTCTCAGTTCGATGTAAGTAAGGAATAAACTCCGAAGATTCGCCAATATTCGCGCGGCTGGTTGAGTCCGAGGCCGTTAGGCCGAGGACCCACCCAGCCGCGCGAATATTGGCGAGTCTGAGGAGTTTATTGCGCTTAAACCTAAAATCATACATATTGGCGCCCTAGTTTCGTAACTCTTGCACCCGAACACATCAATATTAATATTGGCGTCCTACATCTGGGTAGCACGGCATGCACGATACACACGCTATGAACACGCTCTAGTGTGCACGTGGCAGCGTATTAGAGGGATACAAAACAAACGAAATATTTTACTGCATCCATTTAACCAGATGTTTTCAATCATGTGAGGCGAATGGGGTTCTTTATGCGATGTCTTTATCACTCAAAATTAATACATTTTCCGAAGCAATTAAATGGAAGTATTTCGAGTGTCAATTTTGATATCGCTCTGCAAGGGGACAGAAATCATGTAGATACAGTTGGGACTAGTTCTTCCGATGAGGAATTGCTGCCTGAGTCGCAAAACCTAGAACGTGAATTTGACCAAATGATTAGTTCAGCAGATGATGAAGTGATGCTTGCTTCTCGGCAGATAGAAAAAGAAAGTGAACAAACAACTACCAAACGTTTTGGCAAACCTCTCTCAGTTTCTGAATATCAAAGCTCGGAAATCTCGCAAAAAATAAAAATACAGAAAAGAAAAGCAGTGGGCAGTGCGGGTTTTCGTTTCCTGGCAAAGTGAAAGGGATGGGTTTGAATTCCAGTTAGGCAGCAAATTATTAAGTATTTCTGATGAGGATCTGAATAGGACGCTGAGTCTGTTTGCCACAGCAGTAAGGAACCAAAGGAATGAGTGAGTTTAGTTTTACGCCGCACTCAGCAATATCCCAGCTATATGGCGGCGGTCTGTAAATAACCGAGTCTGGACCTGACAATCCAGTGATCAACAGCATGAGCATCGATCTACGCAATTGGGAACCGATGACATGTGTCAACCAAGTCAGGGAGCCTGACCACCCGATCACGTTAGTCGCCAATTACAACAATTGCTTGAAACCGCTTTTTATTTGAATGGGCCGTTGTCTGTATAGACTTGACCAAAAGTACATGTCATTGAGGTGAGTGAATAATATGGTGATTACTTAAAATTTAAAAAAAATGAAACTTTTTAAAAAAATAGTTTGTTTAAAAAAAACACGACGACGGCTACAGTGCAGCTTGTATGCAATGTATATACAACTTGACTGCAGGCTTGTGGGTTGTGATGACTAGGAATCAAACCTGCGCCGCAGGCATTTTTAACCACTAGGCTACCTCACCGCCCATAGACGTAATTAATAAGTGAGGTAACCTAGTGGTTATAGTGCTTGATGAGCGGGTTCGATTCCCCGCAAAGGCACAATGTGTAAAGCCCATGCGTTGTGTCCCTCACCGTTATACTGCTGCAATTCAAGTGCTAAAACTGTACACTTCGTTTTGGAACGTAATGGTGCTAAAGTGACATTTGACAAGAAATAAATGGATGAAAACATTGAGTTTGTTTCTGTATTTCAGTAAGGGGGGTATTACTGTTCTGATTCAGCGTTAGGACCGGGTCAGTAATAGGGCGCCAGTATTTGAAAGTAGGGCGCCAATACACGCGATAAAGTCGCCAATATACGAAGCTAGGTCGCCAATAAACGAAAGATACAGGCTTCCCATTCCATCCTTATTCGAGGGATATGTTGTGTAATGGAGGCAATTTGGGGTTTAAACTTAAAAGCAATGTCATTATTTAGCGTTGACAGAATTTAACTGTGATATACATTTGTCGTTGTCACAGACAAGACTCAATGTCTTGTTTTATTGACACCTGTGTGTCTGCCTGCCTGTCTGCTAATGACAATATTCAATACACAACTGCGATCACTGACCAAATGCAATTTGAACTTAACACCAATCAGGCTATACACCATAAACAAAACGCATTGATTTATGGCCCGAGTTCGGTCTCTGTCACATTATGTAATTACACAGACAGGCAGGTGTGATACTTGAACACATGACATGTTATGATGTCTGTTGATTGCAAAATAATATACACAAAAAATTAGCATGTATTTACAAAATCCAACATCTCTATATATACACACACAATGAGCCGTGAGGGCATCTGCAAATGAACCAGCCGTTACACTTGAGTTCACACCCACCCGCTCTGGCTGGGTTCGGTATCCCGGCTGCTTCGTTTCTTGGGAAGTAAACCGAAGTACACAATATTGCACTTTTGATTTGCGATTGTACGCTTATAAATTTGTTTATATGTTTTTTCATAACCAGCAATGTATATTATATGTAATAATTGTGTTTTAATTATGTTTGATTTTTTGGTTGCATGTGGCCTTTAAATAAACTCTGTGAGGGCTTTGCCCGAGCAGAGTTTATTTAAATAACTACCGTAGTGAGGGTGATAAAACGGCTTACATCACGAGGGCATACTTATTTAATACGCGTGTAATGTATTAGGCATGATAAAGATTATCAAAATAAGAACAATTTTATTGTTTTTAAATAGAAATAATTGCCCTAGGTCAGTTAATTAGTTATGCTAATAAAACACTTCCAAGAACAATGGCCATAACTTTCCCTAGTGGTTTAATTTACAATGTTGAGCCCAACTGTTCATCGCTGGATTGCCTGGAATATTTACAGACCACTGCCACATAGCTTGAATATTGCTGAGAGCGGCATAAAACTAAACCCACTCACTTCATAAACAAGGACGTCTGAAGCTAAGTAAGTTATGGACGACTATTAACTAGATCAAAACAGTCAAGACACTGAGCATCTGCAAAATGCTGGCAGGATGAAGATCAGGGGAGATCTCGGATTTAATCCCCGTAGATGATCCTTGCAAGGAATTCAACTTTGCTGTTAGTTGAAAATAACCACGCAGCATTGTGGTTGACTTGCACGTGACTAGGGGCGATGGGGAACCTAGTGGTTAAAGCGTTCGCTCGTAACGCCGAAGACCCGGGTTCAATTCCTCCACATGGGTACAATGGAGCTCATATCTGGTGTCCCCTGCCGTGGTATTGCTGGACTTTGCGTAAAACTAAACTCACTCACTCACTCTACGAATAACGATCAGCAACAGCAGCACAATGGACCCGGTGAAGATCCGGGTTAGAACTTAGCTACGATCGGGTGGTCAGGGTGGTATGGCGATGCGGTTTGTTCCGGGGTACCGTCTCTGAATGCCGGCATGTTACGCTTGCTGAACTAATCCACTGTTGTTACAAGTCGTATCAAAGGACAAAGGTATGATAAAGGCCCTATTGGCCCACAAAATTTCATGATATTCAAAGTTCTACAACATGATAATTTTAGCATAAAAAAATGCTAAATGAATTGTTGAAATTACCTCCATATGTTTTTTGTTTGTTTAGTGCTGTTTTTTCCTCTTTGAAGACCTCAAAGTTAACCTATTTTACAATATCTTCGAAAAAACCTGCATTTTCATATTTTCAGAGTGATAGGTGTGAGCAAAAGCTTGACCCATCCCAATTTTTTTCACCACACATGAAGAGTAAATTAGAATGCACTTCTAAAAAATTGTGGTGGGTCACGCTTTGCTCATATCAAAATGTTTAAAAGTACATTTTTTCTGTTGTATGAAATTGCCCCATACAACATCTCAAAAATAAATATTGGCGTAAAGTAATATCTCTGAGAAAACTATCCGTCACATTTACACAACTATACCATGATTCATTACTATTTTGAATGTTTTAGAGCACTAAAATGAACTTATCAAACATGTTTATTAAAAATTTCAATATCGTAAGGGACTCTCAAGGCTGATTACTTTGGGGTAAACAAGGGTAGCTTTTTGGAGACCCTGTTGATCACTGCTAAGGAATAATAAGAAGACATCAGAAGATTTTCAAAATATGATCAGGCAGCATTCTAAAGGTGAGAATATTTGTAATTATGCTAGAATTTTATCATATTTGTTCTATCATCTGCTGTTTAGCAAACCCCTCTGTGTCACCTGTCACTGTCAAATAACACTGGCATTCCACTTGATGTAACAGTGTATAAACATACACATTTTACAAAAAATAATGTACCTTGATGTTTCTCTAGGATATATCAGGCTACATTTAATATTGTTAGAATAAGAACATTGTATCAAGGTCTAGCAGATTATGAAAAGCAAGCAGACGTCAAGTGACACATTGTTGCAAAGTGTATATATAAGCTTAAAGTGACAAAGATAACAGTAGAATCTGTAGCCTAGTGGTTACTGTGATGGCTTCCTCAATTTGTTCTGTTATCAGACATTCAGGTTCAAACCCTAATTGTTTTTTTTCTTCTTTTTTTCTTTCTTCAAAAGTTAAGCTAAACATTGTAAATTGGCTGACAAAACTTGTAGCATACGAAATACAAATTTTGTAAAAATTTCTAAGTTTGGTAATGTAAGTTGCCAATTGTTCAAACAAACTTAAATTAACATCATGTAAATCTTGTTTAAGCCCTGAAGACACTGACTTTTCCACTTTGTTCCCACACAATAATAAAGAACCTGTAGAAGGTAAGCATTGTTTCAAAATGTTAGTATGGTAATTTCTAAAGTAAACATTTACAAACTGTCCAGAGCTGTTAATTAGTGGTGCAACTGATCAAACAAATAATTAGTTTATGGATATTTTGTGGGCTGCCAGTCAATTACCGATAACCAAATCACATAATCAATTAAAGCGTTCACTATTTCTTCTTTAAAAATATGTTTACAGAATCAATGACTAGCTGGTTTTCAATTGTCATATTAAAAACTGAGGACTGATTACCTTTGTTTTCAAGCTCTAACAGTTGTTTTACAATGTTGGAGCCTCCAACTTACTTTGCCGGGTAGAACACAACCAGTTGACTGACTTGGTTGACATTACATGTCATCGTATCCCATTTGCGTAGATTGATGCTCATACTGTTCATCGCTGGGATTGCCTGGTCTTAGACTGGAATATTTACAGACCACTGCCACATAGCTTGAATATTGCTGAGGACGATTATTAACTAGATCAAAACAGTCAAGACACTGAGCATCTGCAAAATGCTGGCAGGATGAAAATCGGGAGATCTCGGATTTAATCCCCGAAGAGGATCCTTGCAAGGAATCTTTGCTGTTAGTTGAAAATAACCACGTAGCATTGTGGTTGACTTACACGTGACTAGGGGCGATGGGGTAACCTTAGTGGTTAAAGCATCTGTTCGTAACGCAGAAGACCCGGGTTCAATTCTCCACATGGGTACAATGTGTGGAGCTCATTTCTGGTGTCCCCTGCCGTGGTATTGTTGGACTATTGTGTAAAACTAAACTCACTCACCACTCACCACGAGCAACGATCAGCAACAGCAGCACAATGCACCCGGTGAAGATCCGGGTTAGAACTTAGCTACGATCGGGTGGTCAGGTGTATGGCGATGCGGGTTTGTTCCCGGGGTACCGTTCCCGGAATGCCAGCATGTTACGCTTGCTGAACTAATCCTGCGCTGTTACAAGTCGTATCAAATTTGAATGTACAATTTATACGTTAGTTAGTAATGGGTGGTACTTGTATTACTAAGGAAAAATGAAAGAAAAATAGATGTGACTATTTTACATTTTGACTATTTTATTCATGTAAATCAATGGACATATATCATTCATTAATACTTGAACACCAAAGGACATCGTTAAGGAATTGACAAACGCTAAGGGCAGTAAACATTTACTGTAATACACATGGCTTTACACATCTACACCGCCATATAATCCTCGAATATTGCTGGAGTGCAGCGTAAAGTAAACTCACTACCACTCACATCTACAGGCCCACAACATCCACCCACTTCCCTCCGTCACATAGTCGGCGAAGTTGCAAACCTAGCATCGTCCAGATTTGATTTCGCCCAAGGCACGGAACCATTTGTATGTAAATGAACGTTACATTTCAAATTCCTGCTTACTTCCAACATCTTCTCTGTAAATCTGTGTGGACAGGCAATGGTGTTTTTCTTACCATCTGCGTGATATTAGAAAGAAAAACTTTCTACATACGATTTTGGTATTCATCTAGGATAAGTTGTGACACTGACCTCAGCTTTAGTCACAAGATCATATTTCGCAAGTTGATGGAAGTTGCGGTGCAGTCTTGGTGTTGAGCATGTCCAATGGATGCTATTTTGTCTACTTTTGATGCTGAATTTTAGCAGCCACCCTTGACTAAACGTCGACCACCTCTTCTGTTCGAAAAAATAAACCGTGTAAGCATTAACTTCTAAACATTAGCCATAATAGGGATATGATAGAGTAAGAGTATATGATGACCTTATATATGCTTTCAGAGTAAGTTGTGTTAACTCATCTATTCCAATACACCATCATGAAAAATTGAACTTCGCTCACCAAGACTAAGAATACACTTTGAGCTCGCTCACTTCTGGAATTTCCTCAACACGGTAGGAGATGATCTCATAATCCTCCCATTGTCTTCCCATTAGCATGCTTCACTGCTTTTACCTACCTAAAGCAAAAGATGATGCCGGCATTCCGAAGACACGACAGATGCATATCATCGTATACCAACACTCTGTGAATCGGTGCTCATGCTGTCAGTCACTGAATTGTCTAGTCCAGATTCCAGCATTTTACAAACGGCCGGCGTTAAATGACAAACAAACAAAGCATAATGACACATGTCCGTACAGAAATGTCAACTGACTTAGTTGTAGATTCTGTGACGGCTTAACCGTATTTTTAACGATCTGTTTGATTGGCAGCTTCTAGAAGTTGATGAATGATACGAAAGGTATGATACTGTATGGATGACCGGTGACCTTCAAGCATAAAAAGATCTTTGACTTTGATACTTTATGGATGACAACTTCTTTATTTTATATTCTTATAATCTTATTACAGTAGAGGGTAGTTGGTAGCTTCCAGGGAGTTGCTGCTCCGCTCGTCACGCTGACAACCCTGGCTCGATTCTCCACATGGGTACGATGTGAAACACATTTCTGGTGTCACCCGCCGTGATATTGCTGACATATTGCTAAAAGCGGCGTAAAACCAAATTTTCACTCTTTATTGCTACAGTAGAAGAATCTATACCGAAAGGTCGCAACATGAATAAAGAACAATATCCCCTGTGTACTCCCGATACCCACTGCCGCCTCGCTCGCCATCGTAGCTCATAGATCGCAGATTTCTGCAAGGTGTCCAAATTATTTCGTGGACATTATTCCCTTCGAGCGAGTGAGAGTGAATTTATTTCTTCGCCGCACTTAGCAATATTCCAGCAAAATCATTGTATCCATCTGGGAATCGAACCCGGGTCTTCGGCGTTAGCAAAACGCTTTACCACGCACGCACGCACACACACATACACCATGCGGAGCTGGAGATGAACCGCAGGGAAATGGAAGTAGCAGGCTCTTTGATGTTGGTGACATACGTTCAGCAGGAATGTTCGATGTTCAGGGTACGGCGGTCATCCAAAGATACATCATCCTACCGCAAAGGCTTCTTTTACCCTGTTCCGTTCCGCCAGGTAATGAGATAGTGATACTTCATGTGCCTGACTTTACCGTGTGTCAATACCTGGAGATGTATATGGCTACATCCAGAAACAGCATGCAAGAAGGCCAACGATTGACACTGATGATAAACTTTCAACGCTGTGCTTCTTGTATTGGTGTTGTATGAGGCTTTGTCTTCATGTATGCATCGCATTGGGGATTGACCTGGCGCGTATCAGCAAACCAGAACATCTGTATGATCTGAAACAATATGGACTGTGTTGTTTGTAATTTCAGATAATTTGACTGCCTTCAAACAATACCTCACATAAGAGCTTCGTGTACCCTTTGTATTCTGTATGTTGCACGCAGATCCTTAAGGTATCCAGATAAATAGGTTGTATTTTGATACTTCCGGTTTGTTTATTCCTTTGTTGGAGTGAGAAAAACTGATGTTTCTGCTAACCGCTCACATCAACAGTATCAATGTTCTTCATTAGTCTCATGCCGTTGATCGCTGGATTGTCCGTCCAGATTCAATTATTTACAGACCGCCGCCATATAGCTGGGAATATTGCTGAGCGCAAAACTAAACTCTCGCCTACTACCTTTATTAGTCCTCGAATCCTAGAACTGCTCAAGTTCATTAGTTATCTAAATTCCCCTTACTTCCAAAGTTCTTCCCAGTGATGCTGTCTTGAATGTATCTTTACCACGCCGGGCCACATTGACTTCTGAACATCCAAAAACCAGGGTCTGCGGAAATGTTTCCAAGTTTCGTGAACTTTCTCTCCACCTTGAAATGGGTTATGGCTATGATATACACACAGACAACTAACACAAAGTCCGGAACATTTAGCAACAACCTTGCAGTCCTCGCAGTTCTTGTAGCTCTATCCTTTGCACGTTGTGTGTTGTTGTTTATAACATCAGTGATATTTTGCTCGAAAAATGTTGCTGTTTGACTTCCAGGTCTGCAAACATCTGGTAAACATATGTACTTCTTTTTAAATACAATTCCCAGTAGTAGTTTCATTGTGACTTCGTTCTTGAACAGTCATATAGTTGTCCCTTAATTTCAGCTCCATCATCCTCCTTCAGCAAAATCTTTATATTATATCACCAAAGATGATAAGTTTGGCATGCTGAATCATTCCTACGACATGAGTTAAATTCACGTTGTGCTACTGGAGTGTCAACTGAACACCATTAATCCCAGAATTGTCACCAAAGTAGGATAATACGTGCTTACTGCTTCCGGTGAAGTGAAGAATGCACTGAGGACTGGAACGTTCCAGAATAAAACAATGACAGGGAAGATCGTGCCTTCCGTACGTCAGTTGCAGATGATGCCCAAAGTTAACTGATACATAGCTGCGACATGGATGGCATCCATACAACAGAGTGTCCATCACAGTCCATCAGACGACGCTTCCACTCTCTGCAGGATTGAGAGCAAGACGATCAATCAAACGTCCACTTCTCACAAATCAGCACCGCCATGCCCGTTTAGCCTGGTGGCGCCGCTAATGCGCCTGCTGGAAACCGAGGACATGGAGAAGGATCTACTGGTCTGATGAAAGCAGATTTCCGCCGCATCATACAGATGGGAGGGCACCGAGTTTGGAGGCAGAGAGGCACCATTGCATATAATCAGAGAAACATTCAAGCTGATGCGTTTCATTTGGGGGTGGATCCGGCATGGTGTGGGAGTTTTGCTCCTATGACTGTAAACTGGCCCCAACTACAGTTCATTACGGACACTGAATGGACATAGGTGTACTAGGAACTCTGATCCTGGACGGTAAGCAGAAAGCAGTTCATTTCGATAACCATGTTTCAAGCCAATAACGTCCAGTCTTCGTGGACGATAATGCTAGACCAAATCGTGCCTTCGGAGCTTTCGTTGTTCAGCATCTCCAACACAATGCCATTATTGAGATATCTACTTCATGACCAGCCAGTAGTCCAGACATATGAATCCCATTGAGCATTTTTGGACATTTGGGACGTGGGTGAGAGCAGTTCAGGACCCTTCAAGAATTGACCCATGCATTGCATGATGTGAGTGGGCGGCGTGATCCTCCCAACAGGAGAATCAGACGTCTGGGTGTGACCAGCGTGAGACGGCGTGTAGAAAAATGTTAGTTATCCAAGTGCGAGACGGTTACACCAGGATACTGAGCTGGCCTCGTCATTGTTAATCTTTACTAGTGCGTTCGACATTAACCAAATTTGAACCAGTACAGAGTCTGTTTGCACTAAACGACCCCGGCAGCCATACTCATTTCTAATCTTATTTTACGGTGTGGATTTAGGTGGAACTTTTAGTTTGCTGGCTAATCAACCCTCAATTAGTGCCTTCCACCTCGGTCTTATGTTGTCAATTTTCTGGACTTGCTCGCCTACATGAGGCCATATCAATAGCTTCTTGTGCTTTAATGGAGCGTCCATTTTTATGAGGTTGAAGATCCAGTTTTTACTTTAGTGGAAAAAGTAGGTGGTGTGATATTTATGTATATATATGTTAGCGTCAATAAGGAAATTCAGTCAATAAAGCCACTGACTGAACCTTAGTTCTCTTTATTACTTTACTAGGCAGTATCTTATTGACCAGGCGGTGCACTGCCACTGACGGATCGTCCTTATTGACGCCAACGGTAACACACACACACAGACACAGACACACGCACGCACAAACACACAGAGAGAGAGAGAGAGAGAGAGAGAGAGAGTATATATGTAGAGAGTGAGACAGAGAGAGAGAGAGAGAGAGAGAGGAGAGAGAGAGAGAGAGAGAGAGAGAGAGAGAGAGAGAGAAATAGAAATCGCTTTGGAAACAGTTTCCTGAAATAGTTTTGTAACATTAGACTTCTAATCTTCTGGAAGTATTTACCTTCACTCAACTCTTGTAAAGTTCCGGAAGTCTTACTTCTTGAACATATAGTTGTCCTGTTTTGAACGCATCATCATAAAAAAGTTCAAACCATATTTTGGGTACACTGTCATAAACAGAATCAGAAAAAATCCCGGAACAAGTCTAAATTGAATAAATAAATAAGTACTTCTAAGTGGATTTTGATGTTAAATATACATTTTGCCATTTTTCTTGGTTGAAGAAGCCTTTTTAAAAGTTCTTTACAAGTCAAGCAACCTGGAACTATTCTTCTTAGAGTGAATACTCATTCTTGGT